>NC_059434.1:64582031-64622542 GCF_021028975.2 Sphaerodactylus townsendi
ATAATAATAATAATAATAATAATAATAATAATAACACACACACAATAATAATAACAATAATAATAATAATACACACAATAGAAGCCAACCCTGAGAACAGTAATGGGAGAAAGCATCTGGAGGCTGCAACAGAAAGCCACAAAGCTGAGGAGCAAGGCTGTGTGGCTGCTTAAGGACAGAATGGTGATGACAAGGGTCACTGTCACAGCAGGGGTAAACGGGGAAAGGTTGAAGAACTATACTAGGGAAGAAGAGATAGAAGTCTAAGGATTTAATGGGGACTCCTGACATAGATTGCATTGTACCTGCCATAAAGGCTAGAAGTGTCCAAAGAGTATCAAGGGAAGGCAACCCCTGTAGGTGAATAACAATACAGGAGATCTTGATCTAAGGCCATGGCAAGAGAACCACATAGCATTCCATATATTCTCTCTACATTAGCTAGGCAGATGTACCTGTGACTCATGGAGTATTCAAAGCAGTTTCAAACTGGTCTGTGGATAATTCTTTTTACAACAGACACTGACACATCAAACTTCGGGCCTTTGAAATGCAGAACACTAGAAGATAGCCCAACCAACCGCGAATGATTGCTTCTATGATATTTAAGGCCATGGAAAGCTTAATATCTTGAAATCAATTACCGTTATTTCACTGTTAGCCACCGTTATTTCACCGTTAGCCACCAATCTTTTTTAAAAAGTCTACCTTTATTTAAAGTTGGCATTGAATTATGAGATTATTCTTCAAAGCAAATTTCAAACAGATGTATATGAGTTTTTTATGATTTATTTCATGATCACTATTGTGAGATGAGTATAAGATTCTTCTTTAAGCCAGATCACTTCCCAAACATCAAATCACATCATTTGGGGAGGAACAAAGGGTGGCATTCTATTTTTAGTTCCTATCGTATTTTATTAAAACATATGTATGTATTAAATGAATTCCTTCTTTAAAGGATACACCATATAAAACATATGTACATTAAATGAATGAATTCCCTTATTTCAAGGATACACCAGAACATTGGAGATCAAAATGGAACAGCATGTTTGAACATTTGGAACTATCCTTTTTCTTCTACTGCCTGCAGATACTGATAAATTATTTCTCCTTAGTTACACTTCCTTTCCAAACATATCATATAGCTGCTCAGGATAAATAACTATCAAGGATATGGAACCATGTGCTTTGCCAAAACTGCTATTCTCTGCATTGACCTTTCTCTCTGGGCATTTTTTTTTTTATTTTACTGTTTTTTTTTCTCTGTCTCTTGTTTCATTGAATTTTTAAAACAGATGACACATTACAGGTTTCTGTGGGCAAGGACAAATGTCTTGGAAAACCTTACTGACAGGAAGCATGTACAGTTAAGAGTTCTCAAGTAATGGGCTGTGGAATAATTCTTTCTTGGGGGAAACAACCTCCAGAATTAACATTCTGCGTAATACTATAACTTCTGATAAAAAAGTAATAAAGTAGTTTAGCCTAAAAAACACAATTTGCATTGTTCAGCAAGAACAGGATAAGACCAAATGTCTCAAGTCCAGCATTCTGGCTGCCACACTGATAATGAGTATAACGACCCTCAACATTGGGGAAATTAAGCACCCCTACCCAGAACAACCCCACAGAGTGCCATCCCCAAAATGTCCAACACAGAGACAGTTGGGCACAACAGCAAGCCCTGTTTTATTGAAGTCTGTGGTGGAAAAAAGCACTAATTTTCCCACTATAGAACTTGCTGAAGAGCCTGGCAGACTCTGTGCTCTTCAGTGGCCTCCATTGTAGCCAATGGGGAATTTCTGAGTGTGTAAGCACTTGCTGCTCATTTTTGAAGATAGAGGTGCCATACTTTCTGTGTGGCTCCTGCAGGCCTCCTGGCAACAGCATCCAGGATTGGTGAACTTTGCTTCAGGGGACAAGGGGGAGGTTGCGAGAACTCAGCCAGCAGGCTTCATATGCAGGAGCAGGGGAAAAAATAAGCCTTTTTGGGGCCCCATAAAATTGAACCCCAGGAAGCAAAGTTCACCCAGCCTGAGTGCAAGCATACCAGGGACCCCTCCTGGGGCCACCTTGAAAGTTTGGTACCTCTATCTCTCAAAAATGTGCAGCCTGCTTACACACTCAGAAAATTCCCATTAATACCATAGAGCTAAGACACTGCAAAGCCAGAGAATCAGCAAATTTCTTTGGGTGCTTGTCAGGAGTGCATTTTTAGTGCCAGGGTGGCAGGCAAAATTTGTAGGGTATCATCTGGAGACTGTCCTGATGATACCACTTGAGTTTAGTGAAGTTTGGTTCAAGGGGGCCAAGAGGTGCAAAGTTATGGACCCTCAAAGGAGTAGGTATGTAGCCCCCCATCTCCTGTTAGCTCTTGTTGGAAACAATGGGGGATTGGGGCACCCCTTTGTGGGTCCATAACTTCCTCTCGAACCAAACTTCAATTAAACCCAGGTACTTCATCGCATGTAGGACCCTCTCTGGATGATACTGGAAACCTTGGTGCCACTAGCTTTAAAATGTGCCCCCTGCAGGCTTCAAAATGTGAAAAGTACACTAAAACCCCTTTCCCTAAAGAATCAGATCGGACCTGAATTTTTTCAGGTATATCTGAATATGTTATTTGTCTTATTCAAGCATACAGGTGATAATTTTTGCCTGTATCAAATCTGAATCCAAATTTTCCCAACAATTTCTAGGATATTGATCAAGTTTCCTAACTATAACTAAGATTCTTCTCTGACTCTCCAGACTGGTGTCTTTGTAGGTGGCAAAGCAGTGATTTGAAGAAGTTAAAAAAAAAGGGGGGGCAGAAAAGAATAGGGAGCAAAATGGCAGGATCATATACATATTCGAGAGATTATAGTGAAAACAAGCAATGTGTTTGAAAAAAGTATTTGTAGTTGGAGTCCTGTGTGGTTTCCCTGCCAAAATGTGTGGCCGTCTTCTAGCAGCATTCTTCTTTGATGTTTCTCACCATCTGTGGCTTGCATCTTCTAGAGGATCCAGTCTCGGAAACCATACAGCACTCCAGTGATTCCATCCGTGGAAAGCCTTCGACAAAACATTTGTAGTTATTAGGGTGTTGTCGGGTTTCCCCGGGCTGTATGGCTATGTTCCAGTAGCATTTTCTCCTGACATTTTGGTTCTGTAATGTAGCTGGTATCCTCAGAGGATCTTGATGGTAGTAAAGCTAGTGGGAGAATGTCCAGGGTGGCACCCATTTTATTATTCGTCAACAAGTGCAAAGGGTGCAATTGAAGTGTAAGTGTGATTTGCATGTGTTGAATAGAATCCACCCATTTTAGCATATGGGCAAATAACAATGAAGTTGAATAATGATGGTGAGACACGACAGGGACAATGGAGAAATCTATTTGATCTATGAGATTATTTCAGTATCATCTATGGCTCTCAAACAGCCAGCTTGAAGCCCATACTTGACTAACATATTAGCTCACATATGACATTTTAATGTTACCAAAACTTCAGACACTTGAATTCTGTAACTTTATAATTGGTGTTTAACAGATTAGATTGGGAATTTTCTTCTTATGATGCAGTTAAACTACTGTGATACATTTCGTTGTTTAAAAGCTCTTAATTTCTCGTTTTGTTCTTCCTAATTAACTAATATTTAAAATCAATTAAACAAATATGATCGATATTAAGAGGTTTCTAAGTCTTTGTCGCTTAATTCTACTCAAAAAAAGCATGATTTTTTATATTATTTCTTAAAGCATTCAGTTTTCCTTTTGGCAGTTGTGGGTTTCAAATAGACATGCAGAAATTCATACAAAGTTCTCTTTCTTTTTCTTGATCGGGTCATTGGAGCTCTTTTCATACACACCTATCCATTGAGTCTGGATCATGTGTGTGTTGGGGATGGAGAGAACAGCATTGTTTGCCCATTTAGAGAGCATTTCACACCCCTTCAAGGGGAATGTATGTTTGGCGCCATTTACAGCCATGATGCCACTTCACCCCTTCCGCATTTCATTTTTCAGTTGGTCTCAATACTTTTTGTTTTGTCTTGTAAAAGCCGCCAAGATGTAAATAACCATCTGTTATTCGAAGTGGTGGGAAGTCTCTCCCCTTTCAGGTGCAGAGAACTAGCAGGAGAGCAGACTCTCATTTAGCTATAGAGTCAAATACTCCAAGATCTTGATTTCTGCCTATCTATGGCACTGTGAGTCAGCTTTTTGCAAGAAACTCTGTAGGAGAACTGAAGTTTAACAAGGCTTATTAAGGGATAGTAGGGGTGCACAAGCATACAATAAAATTCAGTGCAGAAAAACACACACACACAGTCCTTGGATATAAGCAGTTATGATGGGATAGGGTACAAATAGATACATCATTGGGGAAGTAAGCATTATTCTTTGAAAAATGCTTTGAACAGGCTCCGAAGTGACATCAGGGTCTCTAGTATGGATGTGCAGAGGCTTGGGATTCTGCAGGGGCTGTGCAGTGTGAAAATGTGGTGTGCAAACAGTATAACCCCTTTTATACTGTCTCAAACCCTTTTACACCATTTTCACACCGTTTTCACACTGCTGTTTTTGGCCCATGCGGAATCAGCCAGGAGCCTTTGAAAGACCCAGTAAAGACGGGATCTGTTCCCGGGCCAGGCATTTGGCCAGCCCACAGGGATCCTCGCTGTTGTTAAAGCATCTGGCCTCCCGTGGGTGCAAGAGTGGGGAGGGCGTGGGATGATTCCATCTGCTTTTGAGGTAGTTCCTGTTTTATTTTATGCTGTTTTTTATCTGGTGGTTGTTAGTTTTATTATATGGATGTTGGTTTATTATATAAAGAACTTCACTCACCCCAGCTCCGCCGGGAGAGGACGGTCTATAAAGATTCACAAATAGATAAATAAAATAGTCACCTGAAATGGTCTGACGAATAGAACTGAGTAACCCATGCTTAACTCTCTGGAAGAACAATGTGTTAGGAACAATGTTACAGAGTAGGTTTAATCTAGAGGTGATCATTGTGACAAATCACTGTGGCTAGGAAACTGCAGTAACTGTTCCAGAGATGGCATGGGTGTTTTTTTGGGATCCCACATAGCATATTATCTAACTCCAGTGCTCCATTAGCTGCACCGGCTCCAGATAAAGTGTCAAATAAAGTTAAATATTTCAAAGATGTTAACATTTATCTAGCCCTAGATGGTCTGGGAGCCTTTGCATCTATGAGATCACCTCTTCCAATATAGTCCCCAGAGAGCTCTGCATTCCTGGGGAATCAATCTGCTACTGGTCTCTGAACCCAGAATCCATCAGGCAGTCCCCAACCACAGCTGGTGGACCTTTGGCTCTTGTCCCAAACTGGTGAAACTCTCTGTCTAATGAGACCTGTGCAATGTTTTGGACTTAGCTCAGTACCTCAAAGGCCCTGCAAGACAGCTGTCTCTGCCAGGTATATACTCAAGGGCAGCAACAGTTCAGTAGATCAGCTGATGTCACCTACCTCCCTTCTTTCCCTTTTTATCATATGGGGCCCAGAGTCCGCTGGCCAGGATTCCTTGGTCTCAAGAGTACTGGCAGAGTAAACTCGATTCACCAGGAACTTCTGTTGGTTTGAGTCCAAAGAGCAGCCAGAAGCCTCACAGGATGGAGACAGAGCCAGCTTGCAGAGATGCCATGACAGAAGAAGGTCAGAGTGTTTTCAGAAGCACCTGCAGCCACTGAGGCCACAGCCAACAGTCCCCCCAGCTCCCCTGCATCTTTGAGGTGCAGTTTATGTAATTTAGAATTCTATCTTTTAACTTACAGCATGTGCTTGAACCTGTGTAATGTATTATTGTTGGAACAACCCCTTAGTCTCGAATTTAGCTGGTAAAAGACAGTATAAATAAAATAAATAAAACCATAGAGTGGCAGAATGCTAGAGCATCACCAGGGATGCACTGCTGTAATAAATTTATTCACACAGGAAGTGGGACTTTAGTCTACTGGAATGTTTGAAGTTTTCCCCCATTACACTCATTTTTCTCCCTCCACCACAAATAGCAGTGATGGGAAAAGCCCGTTTGAGGTGAGTACTGAAAGAGCAAAAAAGGTGAGCACTGGAAAGTATACTCTGAGGTGAGTACTGAAAGAGCAAAAAAGTTCCTAGTTTGGGGCTTTGGGCACCCTTTTGGAGCCAGGCAAGTAATATGATTAGTTTCTCAGTTTATACTTTGTGTTCAAAGTATGGACAGAGTTATAAGGAATATTTGGTAAACCTGTTAGCCTCTTGCCAACCTAAAATCATTATTGGTAGACTTTCATGAACAGGCCTAGTGTCTCATGACAGGGCCTTCTACCAGGATAAATTCCATCCAAAAAAGCCCTGGGATAACCTAAATACTGACAACCCCAATGCACATTAACTTTCAATGCAAAAAAAGCCTTTTGTCAGGCACTTGATAGGACTGGAATAGACCCTTGACTATGTAAACTCATGCCACAATATATTTGAAAGCATTTTAGATGTCATGGAATTCTTTGTTGCTTTGTGGCAAGGGATTAAAAGCCTTATTAAACATACAATGTTTAGCTGTGAATGTAACAAAAATGCAACAAACCTCCTGTGTGGCTTCTCAAAAAGAAAAGTTGCTTCCAGATTTTGGAGCAGAGAAATGTGTTTGTATGTTTTAGGAAGCTTGAAATAACATTTATGGAGCATGTCGTTTGTATGAAATCTCCCCTTCACATACTCAATGTTCTTCATATTTGCGTATAATGGGTTGGATCCCCAGGATTGGTTCCACAGTCTACTGATGGTGGTGCCTTCCTTTGATGTGAAGCACCTTTCTTGATGTAAGAGGCAAGGGTGCGTGATGGTTAGAAGAGGATCCATGGATCCAACCCCATTGTTTAGTTATGCCCTAACATCAGTGCTGTTTTGAGATTTGCCTCTAAAGATGGTTAGTAGAAATGCAAGTTGTGGAAGACCACAAAGTCTATTACAAGAACAGACCATGGGTGTAGATCTCGGTGGGGTCCAAATGATACAATGGGTTAATTGATACCAGTTGTCACAAGACCAAATTAGTGATATATATGTGTCAAAGGAAATGTATTATACGGTCCTAAAGCAGAGGTGTAGCTAGGAAAAATGGAGCCTGAGGCAAAATCTGAGTTTTACACACACTCCCATGACCAAACAATCTACTAGTAGCAAAGCCCATTGCTGGAGAGATGCAATGGGCCTTAAAAAAGGGTAGAAGAGGAAGGATCTCCCCAGAAATGGGATTAAGTGGGGCTGTAGCAGCCCCCACTACACCCTTGCTCAAGGTGTGACACTTACCTGGGTGTGCATCTGTGACTCGGGGGTGGAACAGGTTGAAGAATGTGGCTTGAGGTAGGAAGGAAGGTGAGGATGGGGGTGGGTGGAGAGGAGTGGGGAATGGTTGCAAAGTGAGGGTTGGAGTGGATGGAACAGAGTGATTTGGGGTGGTGGGAGGGTTGAATGGGCAGGCTTGGAGAGCATGAGGTTGTGTAGGGTTAGCAGGTTAGTGTTGGGGTGGGGCAGGGTGGCAAGATGAGCATTGGGGTGGGGGAGGGTTGAAAGGAAAGGCTTTGGGTGGTGGGAGGATCGGAAGGTGTGGCTAGAGAAGGGGGATTGGTAGGTAAGTGTGAAGGTGGGGAGGGTTGGCAGGTTAGTATTAGGGTGGGGGAAGTGGAAAGGTGAGGGTGGGTGGGAGGGTTGACAAGGTGAGGCTTGGGGCAGGGGAGTATTAGAAGGTAAGGCTTGGGGTGGGGAGGATTGGAAAGAATGACATGGGGTGGGGAGAGTGGAAAGATTAGGATTAAGAAGGAGGGTGGGAGAGAAGTGGCTGGGGAGTTAGTAGTGTGAGGGTTGGAAATTAGTATTGGGGTGTGAGAAGGTTAGAAAATGAGGCTTGGATGGGGAAGTTAGGGTGGGGGTGGCAGGGTGGGGGAGGCATGGGGGGCCCGTGGAGCTGCTCTGTGGGTCCGGACTTCTTTGCGGGGCCATGGAGGAAGCAGCCCAGGCTTCTTTGTAGGGGCGAGGGGAGGCAGCTGCTACAGTAGGCCTGGGCTTCCTCGCAGGGGGATGGGTGAGCCTGAGAGGACTTGCCGGGGGCGGAGAGGAGGTGATGGGGCTTTTAGAGCTGCCCTGGGTGGGGGTGGCTGTGTAGGAGGCAATTTTCCAGCCCCCATGTGACTGAATGGTGGCTGCCCGGGGCATTTGTCCCCAGGCCGCCCTGTGAAAGCTCCATCAGTGTCCTAAAGCTTCAAAGTTGGAGGTCAGGATATGGGGAAGGAAATTTTCATTCATAGCATCTCTTCGTGAACTTTCAATGCTATCCTAAGATCCTTTTCCTGGGAGTAAGTCCCATTGAATAGACTTCAGGGTTTGGAGAAGACCAATTTAGGTTTCACTGTAAACCGCACTGTTTTCAAGCCTGTTCAATCAAGTCTTTTCTGCATTATGCATAATTTAAGAGTTGGTAAGAATAGTTAGCAATGTCTTTTTTTCACCTTATATCAATATATATTAGGAGGGAAATGACTATAGTAAGTACATGGTTTATGACTTCATAATATTATAATTTAGCCAAGTCTACAATTAGAACTAAATTCCAATAAGCTGTCTCTCAGAATGGTTATTGTTCCACTCACTACTGTAAACCAGAAAGTACATAATTTTCCCTTCCTTATGTAAACATAATGACTTTATTTGTGAACTTTATTTCCATTGCCCTTAGGAATAGCATAAATTATTTTTATACAGCCATCTAATGCTGTAGCAATTGACGCTGATTCCCCACAGACCAATAGAATTTCATGATCATTAACAATCAACAGTAAACATAAACAATAAACATTTAATGATGAACATTAAAAAATCTAAGCATTCAGCTACATGGGAACACTATAGCAAATTCATAGTTGCACATTTTAAAAGGTGCATTGCTTCCTTGAAAGCCTGTAAACAATAAACACTGATAATCTTTTAATTACAGCAGCTTAAAATGGCTTCATACTTCTCAGCACATTATCAAGACGTTAGCTGTTCAAGGTTGTCTTTACAAGTATCAGTCTTCTAATTTTCTTAGGCACCTAATTCAAATTATGCCATTTGCAAAAAATTTAATGTTTTGCCAGCTGTATACTAGAACAAACAAAAATTGTATTTTTATTCAGCCCTACTTGTTCCTCTATGATCTATAAACTCCATGATGGGCAGAAAATCGGCAGATGCAGATATTCTTATTATTTCATTATTTTGTTGGTAAAACCTTCTCCCATTGACTTTCTGCAGATCTTAAAAAGCACATACATATTTTCTCAGTGAAAAAAGGTTGCAACCCTAGAAAAAAAATCTCAATGTGTTTATGAGTAACAGCCTTTCTTCAAGAATCCCAATTATTCCCACTAGGAAATACATACATACATAGATCTAATCTGTATTGCACCATATCAGAAAGAATAATGTGATTTCCATGCATTATTTTTAGCAACTACCATACCATGTGATTTCCAGATAATTAACATGAAGGTAAAATTCTGAAACAGTTTGCTTATATTTATAGCTGTGCATAGTCATTGCCATAGGACCCTATAATTCCTAATCAATCCAATGAGGGGGAAACAATTTGGGGGGGGCCTTTAGATAACTTCAATGCTGTTCTGATTGCTTTTTTTATTCAGTTATGTATTATTTGATTATAGAGCATCCTTCCAGCATATAGCAAAGGTTTGTAATTAAAAATCACAATGAGTTCTTAGCAAATACTCAAAACCCATAAAAACAGCCCTAACTAAAGGAAATGAAAAGATATGGGGAAGTGGGATGGGGCAAGGAAGGTAGGAAAGGGGGAAACAGAAAAAGAGAAGGGAAAGGGAAAGGGACTAGGAGGCCAGCTACGTTTAAAATGCTGTTCCTGACCTTAACTCTAGGCCTGGCAAAATAACTCTGTCTAACCTATGTAACTGAGACAAATCCTGCAGGGCCAATATCTCATTCAGTAAAGCATTCCATCAGTCTGTGTCCAGAGCCAAAAATACTCTGGTCCTAGTCAAAGACAGCTGGCTATCTTTTGGGCTAGGAACCTCTAACAAACTGTTATCTATGGAGTGCAGTGCCCTTTTGGGAGTGTATTTGGAGAGGTGCAAATTTGAAGGCACCAGACCACTCATGGCTTAAAGGTTAAAGCCAGAATCTTAGACCTGACTCAACATTCCACTAGTAGCCAATGCAACTGGTGGAACACTGGACAAATATCTTTCCTCCACAAGCTACCCATGGAGACTCATGCAGCCTTACCTCATGCAGTTGCATTTTGAACCAGATGAACTTCCCAGGTCATTCTCCAAGGCAGCACAGTATAGAGCATGTTATAGTGGTCTAATCCTGAGGTGACCATTGCATGGATCACAGTCGCTAAATCAGGGAATGACATGTAGGGACCAGTAACCTGGCCTGGCAAAGATGGCAAAATGCCAGTTTGGCCACTTGTGTGATTTGAGCCTCCACTCTTGATTGTTGATAAATATGTTAACTGAACCCTATCAACTGTAACCCACCAACAGATTTCTAGAGCCCATTTTATTTGGTTCTGGTGGGTTTTCCGGGCTGTGTGGCCGTGGTCTGGTGGATCTTGTTCCTAACGTTTCGCCTGCATCTGGGACACAGTGTGTAACAGACTTCCCTCTGTGATACACCTCTGATGATGCCAGCCACAGATGCAGGCGAAACTTTAGGAACAAGATCCACCAGACCACAGCCACACAGCCTGGAAAACCCACCAGAACCAGTTGAATCTGGCCGTGAAAGCCTTCGACAACCCATTTTATTTGTTTGTACAATGGACTTTATTCCTATATAATATTTATACCCCACGGTCTTGAACAAAAAAACCATAAAACTAAATAAGACCCATATCTAAAAACGCCTCCCTTCACCTCTTGTCTGAAGCCCCTAAAACAGCAACAAAAGAAATGCATTGAGTCCTCTAAAAGGAATGGAACCTTTTGCTGTAAAGTTGCTTGTGAAAATGTGGACCATTTATTAAAACATGGCATAATCCATTTTAGCCTAAGTTGGGATACGTAAGTGAATCAACACTGTTCAATACAACAGTCATTTAGCTCAAGGTGTTTGGTGTTGGTTTTCTGTTACATTCAACTTGCATAATTTTCCATTATATATATCCTTCATGAATTCATCTGCAAACCTTACAGTTTTTCATTTAGTGTATTTGCTGACCTCCTTGGAAATGCAAGGAAGACTGGCTATAGTTTTATGCAAGAAGAGAGTGTATGAAGTAAATATTTCAACTGTTTCTATAGGAAGGCTCTAAAATATACAATAGACCCACATTAAGTATACCTCACAACTGAGATCTCTGTCCAAGTTTACAGTGACCATAGAATTACCCACGAGATTTCATAGATTAGTTTCAGTGGGTAGATTTTCTCCTTATGTGGCCAAAAACCGCAGGATAATTTATCAGGGACTTCACTGTAGTGTTACAATGAATAAGAGTCTGCACATTCCAGCAGAGTAGATGGCTAGGACAAATGTCATGAAACTTAGCAATGCTGTTGCACAGATAACTAGAGGGCTATATGCACCATGCTGAGAAACCATCCATAAGACAGAATGTCATTCCCTTAACACTGCAGGTTGGTTTCATGAGCTGTTTGTTCCAATTATCACACACTGAAAATTGTTGAGCAACTACCAAGATTTTTGTAGGAAGTCATTGTCTGTTGATTAGTTGATAATAAGTTCTGTGACATACCCCTTTCCAATTTAAATATTCCTTAATATTTCCATAAAATAAATGTTATTACTTGATGCTGTTATCTTCTAGAAGGATTTGAAAAGTCAGAAAAATCCATCTATTTTCTCTTCACTAATAAAATACTAGTCCCCAGTTTAACCTAGTTCGTTGCTGAATTTTAGGAAGTCATGTAAGGCTGAGCTTTTTAGAAGGCACTCATCTAATGTTTCTTGTCCACGAATGCCTATGTTGTCCATAATAAATTGTAATATATCAGGTTTAGGTCATTGTTCAATTATCTTTAATAGCTTAGGATTTGTTGTTGTTTTAAAAGCTGATGTCAACAATTATTGGGAGTTCAAGTTTGAGAAAAAATATGGTAAACAAATGCAATGTATGCACGCTAAGACATACATACCTGGTACATGTGAATCCCAATGGTAGTGTAGTAGTCATGACTGTCATAAATGGGCCATCTACAGTGACATCAAATAGGGGAAATACAGTGACACATCCCTATGCCATCCTCATGGGGTTGTCACTTCATTATATTTGAATTGGACCAGATTTCTTTGTAAATATGTAGACTTTAAATATTGATGTTTCAGAATGTAAAGTGTTCATGAAATAAAGTATATCACTTTAGAAAAATAAGTAGAGATTAGCTTTGCAGTAGCACTAACAACATGTTGACTTCAGGATCTTCAATGTAGATAATTTTTTTTTCTTGGTGTAGACAAATGTCCTAAAGCTTTTTAAAGTGGGCAGCTCTTTATCTAATTTATTTTCCCTCCTGACAGAAAACGAGATTTGGTAAAATGGTGTCTCCACAGTATGCAACATATCTCATCATAGCTGGCTTAGAGCAACATTTCCTTGGCTCCTGCTCCAAATACTTTTTCTGCATGTAAGATTTCCAGTGACATTTTCATCATTTGGACACATGAGGTTCTCAAGAGATTTCACCCAGGACATGAACACCTCTCACCACACCATCACTCCTGAGCCTGCATTCATACATGCCAATAGACCAAATTCTGGACACCAATGTGTACAAGGAACATGATGAATACATAAGCACTATCTCATGACAGAAATCCACCGACTCACACACGTGATTCACATGCTTTCAGCTACCAAACCAAAGTACACCACACAGTCTGTTATCAAGTAGTTTACACACATTTTTGGGAGTTTACCTCTTAATGTTCTGAGAAAACAAATTTACAAAACCAGAATCAGTATCTATGATCACTTCTATTTCACCACAGACAGACCCATTGTTTGTACACAGACCTAGCTCTGACCACTCCAATACATCATCAGTGAATCAATTCTATCCTAAACAATGTAGACATTTCTTTTCACACAGGGTCTTTGGGTAATGACATTTCTTGCAGACAGTCATCTTAATTAACAAAAAAAAATTATTAACAGTATTGGGGCAGCAATTCAAGAAACATAAACCAGGAGAACAGTACAGCAAATTAACATGCCAACTCTGTCCCTTTTATATCACAGGCAGTAACATTATAAGACCTATTAGCTAGCATCTATCAGATTACCTTTGAGTCATGTATTTGCTTTTATAATTCAGTGTGATGTACACCTTATCATATCATCTGGCTAATGCTTCTCTCTGCTTTCTACATGGGGCAAAAAACACTAGTCCTTATGTAGCCTGAGGTCAATGGACCCAAATCTGACACTAAAAATTGCCATATTCGGAAACTAGTGAAAGCAACAATTCACCTTTCCAAAAAACTTCCCTTCTTAACACACAAAAGTATGCATAGTGATGATCGATTCATAGTGGTATCGACCCAAAGGACCCCCAGAATATTATTTATATATATTTCTGTTTTAAAAAATAATATTGGTATAGCCAGTTGTCATACACTTCTCCATGCAGGTAGCAGTATATCCAGTTAGTCAAGCAGGTCTGCTTTTACAAAATCTAATCAAGAGGATGAGTTACTCCTGCATAAACTGGAGGTCTCATTTTGTTTGTGTATATGAGCTTGATTACCTCAATCTTTGGGTAAAGATACTGTTAAAGACAAAGAATATGAAAAGCCACTTGTTATCAGATACCGTCATTTCCCTATCTCTTCTGGAAACCAAGTTAACAACAAAGAGTTGTTCCTTTGCATTTCCTTCCCTTTGTCATGACTCTCCTAAAAACCACTCACCTTATCCCGATCTAAATGTCTCAGCCAACTTTCAAGAGTTAGTCTGTACAGCCTTTCAGCCGCCCTCGCTTAGGCCATAACAAAGCTACCTTGGCCCCATTGTCCCGGCTTTAGCAGTGCAGATGAGCTGACTAATTACCTTAGCACCCCCAAACCTGTTACACAGATGTGAAACTTAGCGTGACGTAGCCCCTTTCCCACCAAGGAACGCACCCAACTTATAAAAGTTTAGCTTACTCCGCAACATTTTGCTCATTGCCACATGTTCTTGTTGGTGTCGAGACATTACGAATTCGGGTCCTTCATTGGGTTTCTGTCCTGGCATGGAATCCCCGCCTTCTACTTATACTCCTCTAAGAATCGTTAGGTAACATATGGCTACCCAAGAACAACCCCCCCCATTCCCTTCTCTATCATCCAATCTACTTTTTAAAACCTTTATATATCTTAGGAACTTGAATGCATGTGCTCTTATGTCTCACTGTGTGTTTGCATTTTTAAACAAATTTATATAAAACGCCAAATTAAATTTGGACTCTTGCTTCTCTGTAGAATATTCATTGCCAGAATTCCCTCCCCGTATTATACAGTCTAAAAGATCTCCTCCTGGCCCCTCGGCTGCCAACCTGGGAGAGCAAATTCCTCTTTGCTACTTTTAAAATCCTATGCGTGCTGTTAAGCACTTCTAGTGCCGGTGGAGAATCCCTTTAATAAAACCCTTTACTCCCCAGTTAGGCTAGTAAATAATAGTATCTGAAGAAGTCTATTCGAAATCCAAAAAAGCTTATGCTAGAATAAAATTGTGTTAAACTTCCAGATGCTGTAAGACTCCTGATCATTTTCTTCTGCAACAGACTGTAATAATATAAGGGGCAGGTTACAGTCAACTGAAACCTAAAGCCAGCTCATAAATGGATTCTCAAGCCAGAATAACTTTATTCTTGAACAGATATACTAAAAAATAAGAATTGAGCTACAGGGTGTTTATGGTACGTATATGAATTCAAACGTGCGATTTAATGTATAGATTAAAATTACTGCAAGGATTAGTACAGCGAGGTGCAGCAGTTAAACAGCCAGACTGAGGTCCCCTCCACATGGGTCAATAAACACAGGTGTAAGATGGTAGTGCCTTTTTGGGGGGGACTTCGCATTTCAAGTCCCGCTTCTAAAATGACCCGTCTGCTACATGTTATCTCCCCCAAACCAGGTTTTTGAAATCACAGGCCCTTTTCTGCACGGGCCAAAAACGATCGCTCCGTATTCGCAGGTAAAAATGTCACTCTGCGGTCACCGTTTTCAGGCGGCGCTTGCTGCAACGCAGCAGCGCTGACCTGACTGTGCTCCCCGTTCCCCAGGGTGGAGCGCCATTAGGTCGCTTCTAAACAAAGCCAACCCTTTAAAGGGTTGTTGTTGAGGGGAAGGCGTCTTTCCGGCGGCGTGGTGCTAACCGGGCTACCGGAAATATGCTGTTTCCCCTTCCCTTTCCCATGTACCTCTCGTGTCGCCATTTTCAGGCCTCCTAAGTCTGCTCTCTATCTGTCCTCCGACACCTGGAGGTCGGAGGGCAGCTTTCGGGCGGGGCCGAGGAGGCCTGCAGTGATGGCGACATGAGAGGTACATGGGAAAGGGTAGGGGGAAGAGGCGGCTTCATGCGGAGCCGCTTGCCGCCTGTCGGCCTCTCCAGAGGCGGTCCGCATGCCCGTATGTGAACGGCCTTTCCATCGCCGGGCGTGACTTCCTGCCGGCGTGGATATTTCTGCACGGTCGCAAGCGGAAACGGCCACAGCATTTGAGAGTCTTTAAAAAAATTCCAGGTTGCAGTCACGAAAGAGCAAACAGCTGGGCAGAAGGCACTTTATTTGCTTCCTGTTTTCCTTTTTTAAAAAAGTCACAGCTTACATCTGGCCTATAGCTATGCAGGTAAGGGAGACGGTTGTATGGCCAGGAGATCAGCATAAATTCATTTGTGCATTTCCAGCAGGAAAACAGGTTAGCTTTATCTCAAGTGCAACCTCATTATACATTTGCTGTGTTGAAAGTGGCCTAAGATCTGATAGAGCCAGGTACAAATCCCCACTTATGCTGATAAAGTTAAGGGTGACCTTGGGCCACCGGGCTAATAACTCTTAGGCTGATTCTGCATTGGTCAAAAACAGCGGTGGAAAAATGGTGCCCAAATTTTTACATCTCTGTTTTAAACCATTTTACACCATTTTCGCTAACCATTTTCAATAATCACTGTTTATGGCCCACGCGAATTCAGGCCTTAGCTTAACGTGACTTTTGTAGGATTACTGTGGGGATAAAATGGAGAGTAGGAAAATTATGTAAACTGTTCGGAGTGAAAAATGGGACATGAATAAAAAATTAAATTAAAATTAAAATTAGACCAAGAGATCCAAGTCTATGGGCCCCTGAACCTTTGGCCCTTTCCGCATCGGTTAAAACGGTGCAGCCTGGGGATGGCAAAAATGTCATTCCTGTACGCCATTTCCAGTAATTGAAGCGCCGACCTCTGGCTCCCCTTCCCCTCCCTCAGGGCGGCGTTAGGTCGCCCCTCAAAAACACCCGCCAGAGGGTAGTTTTGAGTGAACAGCGTTGTTCCTTTGGCGGTGCGGTGCTTAACAGCACCGCCGTAGCTCGCCTCTTGACATCGCTGTCGAGCCTTCCATTTTTTTTTTTAAATGAAAGTTGGGAATTCAGAGAAACTGCTACACTTATTAGTGCAACAATATGTTGACATATTCTAATGCCATTAAAAAATAAACAAAAAACACTGGTCCTCCCACCGCGAGGTGGCGGCCAGGGGCAGCGCGGGAAAACGGGCTTAGAGGACAGCAGGGCGACGACAGCAATGGAACCCCCCACCCCCGCAAATCCTGTCTCTTTGGCCCTTTCCGCACGGGCCAAAAACGGCGGCCTGGGGATGGCAACCCCCCCCCCACCCCCCCCCCCCCCCACCCCCCCCCCCCCCCACCCCCCCCCCCCCCCACCCCCCCCCCCCCCCACCCCACCCCCCCCCCACCCCCCCCCCCCCCCACCCCCCCCCCCCCCCAACCCCCCCCCCCCCCACCCCCCCCCCCCCCCACCCCCCCCCCCCCCCACCCCCCGCCCCCCAACCAGGCCCCCCCCCCCCAGGCCCCCCCCCCCCCCCAGCCCCCCCGCCCCCCCCCCCCCCCCCCCCCCCCCCGCCCCCCCCCCCCCCCGCCCCCCCCGCCCCCCCCCCCCCCCCGCCCCCCCGGCCGCCCCCCCCCCCCCCCCCCCGCCCCCCGAGGTGCGTAGGAGGCTGCTATGGGGCGGAGCCACCTCTCCTCATGCCTTCAGCCTCTGTTGGGTCAGCTTGACTTTGCCGGTGCTAATTCTTGCCGGTGTGAGGGCGCCCGGAGCCCGTGCAGAAAGGGCCTTTGCTGATTCCCTAACAGAGGAAAAAAAATGTAAAACCTGAGAATCTCACAAAAACATACAACCAAAGAATTGCCCAAGCTAAACCAAATAGGAATGCTGTCAGAAGCCTGGGGAAGCTGAGAGAATCCAGAAAATGTACAACCTAAGAATCTATAGCAATGTCAAATTTGTGAAGAATCAATCAGCAACTTGAGGAAATAATGAAACTTTGTAATCAACAAAACAACAATTTTAAAATAACATCATCCAGAGCCAAACCAACCTGGTAAGGCTATAACAAGTCCAGGAAGATATCAGACTCACCAGGAAAAAAAAAAATATAAAGAATAAATGTCCTAGCTTTGATTTGTAGTCACTATGAGTCAGACGCTATAACCACACTTAACACACACACAACCTAATATAGCAGCAGTTACATTTTCAATATTGTATGAGCTGCTCTTAGAGAAGGATCAGCCTATGTCTTCAGAGTTACCTTAACCTGGAAGAAGACTTCAAACTTCACCATACAAAGTGGTAGAAGTAGAAATAACACCTAAGAGTAACAGAGATTAAACAGATCCAAGGCCCCGTTTAGATGGAGAAAAAGAGTGTCAGAAAGAACAAGGGATGAACTCAAGCAAAATCAATTTATACAAATTAAATTTTAATTCAGTAGACAATGCTAGAGGAAGTTTTCACTGAAGAAGTAGGTTTTAAGGAAATATAACAGCTGGTCCTATACAAGCCTTTTCAAACAAAGTTTATGCATTAGGAACAGGGAAAAATAGGCAGAGACCATAAACCTTTGCATGTGCTGGTCAAACCTTGGTGAATACACAATAAATTCAAAGTTGTTGAATATCTGGAGATGAAGGGTTAAAATCCTAAACCTTCATTTTACTTAAGAGCACGTGGAGCAATAGATTCCTGGTTACTATTACAAGTCATAATAAATGTCTGAACCTTTATTTTTGCGAGTGTAGCCAATAATTTTTGTATCAGCTAAAATCCTGTGCAATCGGTTAGGTGCACATGCATAAATTCTTAATTGTAGGTTCTAATGGGACTTGGAAACATAATCAAGAGTGAAACTACTATTTTGTAAAATAGTAATGACTGTTGAATATCAAACATACTGATTGCTCCTTCAAGTTCCCAGCGTAAATTTCTCCAGCTACATTCTAATCCCACATTAATCTTTGTAGCATCTTCAATAGAAAATTCTGAATTCCCATGCATGTTTCAATTATTGGTTTCATTCGTACTGCCATAATAAAACCTTATCCTGATAAAAGCAGGATAGAGATATCATCTCTCCATTAAAATCCAAGGGAGTTGGAGTAAAGGGAACAATTCTTTTCTTGTCCTCAATGAGGGCACAGTTGGTAATTTCAAGACTCCCACCAATCAATTAATACATCTTGATAACTTTGCTATAAAAGAGAAGTCAAAAAGTTTCCGGGCTTATAGGAAACTTCAATTGCATGTATCTCGTCACCTTTTCCAGAATTCTTGGCAACCTTGAATACTTTTACATTTTAAGCATTCCTATTATTTTAACTTTGTGTCCACATCAATTTCTATTAAATCCACTGTCTGTTATTGATATTGATATTGAATCTCAGCTGTGGTCAGGAATTCCATTATTCAACTGCACATTATGTTCTCATTGTATCTGTAGTCAATATACATTTGTGTGCTTATTTAAACCTCCTTATGTTGTGTGTAGCAACTCCAATTATTAAATGGGGAATGGCAGCATTAATGTAAAAGCCACTACGGTGTAGCAGTTAGACTAGTTGCTGCGAATGGGGAACACCCGAATTCAAACTCAAATTAAGCACACACTGGGTGATTTTGGACCAATTGTTCTCTCAGATCAGCCTTCCTCACAGGGTGAGCTCTTTGAAGGAAAGCTGAGATGAACATTTGCTTGATACATAGATTTACTTATTTAGATATTTATACTTTGCTTTTCTTCCCAGTGGATCTAAAGCACCTTATAGCATTATTCCATTTTACTTTCATAACAACAAGCTTGTGAGGGAAATTAGGCTGAGATAGAATTATTTTTCAAAGATTCTAGGAGCTTCCCGCCGCAGACGGAGTGATCCAAAACTGTGGCACCTTAGTCTGACATGCTTAACACCATCCTTTACTCTGACATTAGTGAACAGATTTCTAAAGCTTTATTGTATTAGATATAGGCATTCTCGAATAAAGGCTAAAAGGGGACCTCTTCAACCTTCTGAGGCGGGATGAGAATGAAGCAGAGACATAGAACTTGAAGTGAGCAACAATCCACAGGTGCTAGGAGTTGCTTTTCACTGGCTTCATTTAGGAAGGTCAACAAGTCATATGACCTCTTCAAGAAGAAATTTTAATCTCTAGTATTTGCAATCTGGTCCGAAAAGATTTGTGACCTGCAATTTACCCAAGCCCATCAACTGTATATAACTGCCTGAAGGTGACCGATAACATTCCCTTCATTCTTGCAGCCCCATTCAGGCACTAGTTATAGAAAGTGTACTGAATATTCTAGGCCATCATTCGTAATCTGTCAACTGTGCTGGTGTTGGCAGAAGAGTTACACATGCAAGTTTAATTTAGACTTACTCTATTCTGTGAGAAGTGTGAGAAGTGTGAAAAGTTATTTTGAGAAAGGCGCTCATAAATAATATTCAAATAACGTTAGTACTTAGCACCAAAATGTGAAAGTACAAAAACACTTTTAGGATACAGGTGAAAAAAAAGTGGACAAAACATGGCTAGTATTTCATTTTGCAAATTATTGCTGCCGTATGGAAAATGTGTGCTGTAGAACTAGCAATACTCAAACTTTTTATTGCCAGCAAGAGAAGACAAATGTCACTGTGTCTTTCCTTTGCAGGTGCGAGATTAATCCTCTCAATCACTGTAGAGCACAGCATTATCACATATTATTTTGGAGAGGGGAAATTACTCATTATGTTGGTTAGTACCAGTTTATATTTCTTTCATCATGTAGATAAACAAAATAAATTGTGCTTGTAAAATAAATACATAATGCCAAATCAATCCTATAGATCAACACATGTCACAAATCCAGATCGTCTTCAATATCCAAATATATGAGGCGAGCAGCACCAGAACATTACAATTGCTAACAGCATGGTTTTCTCAATTGCCGCAATGCACATATAAAATGCTTGATGCTTATGTTAAATATTTAGCATATGATCCCGCCCGCTCTAAAATGCAAATGAATGGCCTTTTTTACATGATACAGCATTTTCAGGCTGGAAATAAAATGTTTCCCCACGGAGTTCGCAGCATTTTTTCCCTCCTACGCTTCACCACCACCTCGTGGTTTGGAAAATGTTTCCAAAACACTTTTTCTCCATGGCTTATGCGTGAAAACCCTCTTTCATGACATTGGCCTTTCCCACACAAATCATTTAGAATACTCCAGAAATGTTTTCCATTCCCTCTTTACCATGATATTTCTCTGTACTCACCTCCTCCCAAACATTTCATCTTTTTTTTTGCTGATGTACGATTTGATGTCTTGTGAATCTGTTGAATCATTGTTTCAAGTAATTGCAGGTTTACTTGCAAGTAAATTGCATTGCAGGTAAAAGGATCTGAGGGAAGAAAATATGTTGACTCGGTACTTTGGGTAAATATGCCCCATTTTAAGCGAGTAAAGTTTACATGTCGGTTGTTAAGAGAGCATTCCGGCGGAGAGAGAACAACACCGTGTAAGTATGAAATGGTGAAAATCAAGAGGTGAGGGGGAGAGGAGTGAGGCAAGGGACACAAAAAATAGTGTGCCAGGTTCAAGGGAAAACTTGAGTGAGGGCACAGGGCTTCAGAAATGGGCCAGCTTTTCGGCAGGAAGTTTAAAGCATTTAAAGAATACTACACTGCAAGAGAAGCTGGATTGGAAACATTTCAGCCAAAAGAATCATAGGGTTTTCAAATTCAACAGATTAGAAGGAAAATGAAACATTTATGGGACAGACATGGGAAACTGAAGCATGGAACACCACAGAGGGAATGATTTATTAAAGTTCCATAAAAGTTTTAAATTACATATGCTTCTTTTTTTTTTGGCTGAAACATTCTGGAGCTAGTTTCCCTCACAGAGCTATCATAGGCCCTTTCTGCACGGGCCAATAACGACGCCCTGGGGACGGCAAAAACGCCGTCCCCAGGGAGCCGTTTGCACAGGCGGCTCTGCCAAAACACAGCAGCGCCAACCTGGCTCCCTTCCGCCTCCCCCAGGGCGGCCTCAGGCCGCCTCCAAAAACCTCCCTCCTGGAGGGAGGTTTTTGGCGATACCCAGCATTCTCGGCGCGCGCTGGTACAAACGGCACCGCCGGGAATGCGCTGTTGTCCCCGTCCCTCTCCCACTCACCTCGTCGCCTCCGTCGCCCTGCTGGCCTTCGAAGGCCCTCCCTCGCTGTCCTCTGACCCCTGGAGGTCGGAGGGCAGCGTGGAGGGGTCTACGGAAGCCAGCAGGGCGACGGAGGCGATGGGAGAGGGACAGGGAAGAGGCGGGTCGGCCGGGCGGCAGCGCTCCGCAGCACCGTTGTCTCAGCCGGTTCTGGGACCGTCCATGCGGACGGTCCCAGCTGCCGCTATCCCAGCTGCCGCCTCCGTGCGGAAGCGGGGCCAGGCTAAAAAAACCTTTATCTTTCCCACTTCTGTTTTCCACATGCCACTGTGCTTAGCTTCAACTTCCCTTCTCTGCATTGTTTTTTGGTTCTGGACTCCTCATGCCATTCACCCCTACATCCTCTTCATTTTATTCATATCATTTCTATGTTTTAATTTTTTTTTTTTGCTGTTTGGATGAATCAATGAAGCACTGATTAAACAGCCCTACAGGGCATCAAAGCAATGAATCAATGAAGCATCATGTCAATGAATAAGCAAAAAAATAAAAATAAAAAAAACTTCATGGCACCCAGGAAATATTTGGAAAAGGCGACTGTGGACAAACATCATGGTAAAGTGGGGAGAGGCAAGTTGACAACATTCTGCGCCTAATATCGGCATATCTTCAGCAGAAAAAGGCCAATGTAAGTATTATTAAAGGATCTTTATATAGACTAAACAGTGATCTGTTTCAGCCTTTTGTCATTGTTACATGCATAACTGTGCATGATGATACTAATGGAACACAAACACCTCCATGTGTTCTTTTGGCCAAAAGTCTGAGTTTACTCTTGTTCCACTGAAATTTCATCAATCCTCGCTTTTCAAAGCCTGCTTCGTGCTTGCTGCTTTTAGCTTTTGGCACTTTTTCCTATTGATTCTAATGTCTTCTGTTTTGTAATTAGAAAATGTTGCTTAATTAATTACTTCATAATTCCTTTTGGGGAAAAGAGCACATGGGGTACCTCAAAACTAGCTCCAAATGAGCTTCCCTGTAAATTCAACGTTTCCAGACTGCAATTAATCCTTTTCCCTTCCGGGTAGAAGGCCTTGAGCTCTTCCCATCTCTTGATTTAGGACCCAGCCATTGATCAATTTTGGGAACTGTGCACAGCACAGCAGAAAAAAGAACAAAACAAAACTACAAAAAGAAATGAAGGTTCATGCATCCCTCAGGGGATGCTTGAACAGCCATTCATTTGGCTCACCATCTGTTCACTAGTTGAGAACAGGGAACTGATTATCTCACTCAGTTCTCTGATTGCAAGCAGTTCAAACCTGTTCATTAGGTTGCCACTGAAGTATTCAGACCATGCAATCAGCAGTGGATCTTCCATGAACCTTATCACAGTCCATTGGCAGTCCTAGTTTTTCCCACCTTCTTGCTCACAGACCTGTTATCACTGCATGCTACTCAGCAGCCAATGGTACAAAGAGTTTTATGGTGTTTTTTTTAATTCACACTATTGATAGTCTACCTTTCTTTCTGAAATTTAAGACAGATTCACAGTGTAAGTCATTGCAATCAGTGGGAGGAGAAAGCTGTGAAACAATGTAATAGGACTAAGGAGACAGAAATCTGAAACAGAGCATGTGTTCAACACAATATATTAAAGAATATAGCAAATGGCATTACAAAAGTAGAAAACAATGCTAAGGGCAAATCAATATGTCAAATAGCTATTATAAGAGAGTCTTTAAGAGTCTTTCTGATATTTGTATAGTCTGGGGGTCACATTTTGAACATACATATTTTCATGCAGTCTTTAATGACCTGGTTGGATCGTCAAGTATCCCAGGAACAAATGGTCTCACCCATTGCAAAAGTGCCTATAAAAAAATATGCCATTTGCTGAAGCTATAGGACAGCCCAAAATGAATGAAGATGACAAATAAATATATGCCAGTCAGAAATTGTTATGCTTTTCCCAGCTTTACTTCAAGTCCCTTGTTCAAGTTGCTGTCAAGACAGCCCACATCGTGGTTCCTTCCCCCTCCTGTTGACCTTGGAAAATATTTTTGATCAAGGAATCATGCTTTAACAATTCTGGATTTTTCTAAAAGTATCCCCAGAGTATGCAAAGAACTTCTCTGCCTACCTGCCTGCCCTCAAGCAGTAAGTTTTCACATCTCGACAAGAATGCAAGCACACCCTGTAGAAGCAATCTGACCTGGGAGAAGGTTGTGAGGCAAACAAATACTATGAACAGAGTCCCATGCAATTGCCTGCAGCCTCCCACACGAGAGTCTGTCCATTCTGTCTGGGCCATCAGAGTCTTCAGTGTGTTACATACTGGCCAGCCATTCTGAGTAGCCTGTCATCCAGAATTGCCTCACTCCAGAAACATAAAAGAAAATAGTTAAAAGTAGAAATAATTCAGCCTTCATTAAGTGTTTACAAAATGCATAACTTTTATTTATTTTATTCTATTAAATTTCTAGACTACCCCTCCCCTCTCAGGCTTGGGACAGTTTCCAACATTAAATATCAGTACAATAATAACATCTAAAAACAGTTAAAGCAATTAAAACTATACATCTATCTACAAGCCAAGATCGTGGATATCCCTATCATTGAGCCCCACTAGGAACTTTAAAGGAAGGCAAAATAATAAACATAAAACAAATAAACAAATAATTTATCTGGATTAATGGAGATGAAAAAACAAAGGGATGGGGAAGTAAGCCAAGATGGTAACTAATAGTCATAATATTAATTTTCAGGTATTTAGGGAATCATTCATACATATATTTGCTTAAGTGGTTTAGTAGTTAAAAGTGGTAGACTCTAATTTGGAGAACTGGGTTTGATTCCCCACTTCTTCACATGAGTGGTTGAGTCTTACCTAGTGAACTAGATTTGTTTCCCAGCTCCTGCACACATGAGGGGCCTGCTAGATAACCTTGCACTAGTCATGCCCTTTCAGAACTCTCTTCAGCTGCACTTTACCACAAGATGTCTGTTGTGGGTAAAGGAAGAGAAGGAGTCAAGCCACTTGGAGACTCCTTACAGATAAAAAAGGCAAGGTATAAATTCAAAAGCATCTTCTTGACTATTCAATGCGTGATTCACAGCAAAATACTATTCTATATGTTGGCTTGGATCCAGCCACTCAGTTAAGAAGCCTAGTTTTTGTAATGGTGGGGGTGGCACATCTTACTAGCTCCTCCCTTCCACTGAAGCCCACAGCCATCTGACATTTTATTCTGAGGGGAGTTAAATAACTTTGGCTCCTTCATTTCAGTTGCTAGGCAGGCAAGAGGAGCTACCCTCAGCTCCTCTTCCCACCCAGCAGCCCAGGCACAAGAGAAAGTCACGCCCCGGCTGCTGGGCAGGCAAACCAGTCTGAACCAAAATTCAGTTGATTAGGACCCTTTTGGCTGTCATCACCACCAGTGAAATGTCCTTTCTCAGTAGATCAGAGTAACCACATCTCACCAGATTGAATTAAAGGACACCTTTTCTAAAAGGTAAAGGTAGTCCCCCTGTGCAAGCCCCAAGTCTTTACTGATCCATGTGGTGGTATCATATCATGATGTTTATTAGGCAGACTTAGGCCCTTTCTGCTATTAATAAACCTTTTCTTTCTTTCTTTCATTCTTTCATTCTTTCGTTCGTTCGTTCGTTCTTTCTTTCTTTTATCTCACTTTACCCAGAAAGCTGGGTATTCATTTTATCAATCTCAGAAGGATGAGAGGTTGAATCTACCTTGAGCCATTTACCTGGAACTGTCTTCTGTCAGGATCAAACCTGTGGCTAGCTAGCAGAGATTACTACTGTAGTACTGTAGTTTACTTCACTCTGTATAAGGCCTTTTCTGGAGGACCTTTAATTTAGGAGGACAAAAGAAAGCTTGGATTTATAATTCTGCTATTTTAAATTGGAAGGAATCTCAAAAGTGGCTTATAAACTTTTTTTCCCTTCCTCTCCCCACACCACACACCTTTAGATTGGACAGATTGTTATGATTAGCTCTGCTAGGGTGGTGTGTGAGATAGATCAAATTTATTCTTAAAATTTATTTTTCTTATTTTTTTATTATATACCATTTGGATTTTTTTAAAATGGTTTAAATATCCTTGGAACCAGAGAGATCCAAAAGGTAGTTTAGAAAAAAAACTATATAACTAAATAGAACTATAACCCAGCTTATGAACCCATATACAAATGAAACATCTAGAAACAAAATGGGAAATGGGGAAAAATCTTCAGATTTACATGTTCAAAACAAAAATAAAAAGCATAAAACTAGAAAAAACAGATGCTGCTATGTTATACAAACATTCAGCTCCAACAATGAGAAAAGGTTCTGGAATCCAAAACATTATTTAGGCCCTGTACAGGTTTTGTCTTGGTCAGAGCCTTTAAGAGTTTGCTTTACTTGGTCTAGTCTGGTAGTAGGTACTTTACCACCAGTCCCTTATTGAGAACAACATTTTGTAGGGGTTATAGTATGAGACTGGGATCTGGAAAACTCAAGTTCAAATCTCAGTCTACCAAGGAAATTTGCTGGGTGACCTTGCCATAACACATATTTTGGACTGACCTACTTCATAAGGTTACTGTGAGGTTAAAATGGAGGAAGGGAGACCATTAAAGCCAGTTTGGATTGCACTGAGGAGAAAAGTAGGGTATAAATTAGATAAATGTGCAAGTATCCTGTATTCACAACCATTGTTCCCTATCAAACAGTCCTCATGTATAAGAACTAGGTTGCCAAATTATAAGGATTAGTCCTTAATCGTTTATCTTTTCTTGTTCTCTGATCGATTCCACAAGCATGCCTCCTCTGCTTTTATTTGTCATCCATAAGCTGTTATAAATAGAAATCAAGCTTGCCTGTGTATGAGGAGATTGGGGGGAGGGATGCCTCTACTAATTGTTTAGACCATATGTTACGAGAAACAAAATGAGTCTTGAATAAGATTTTTTGCATTGCATGCTAAGTGAAGAATACATTTAGACTGTATGCGTTATGTCCTAGTCCTGGAATCCTATTTTCTACACTCATTTCTTGGGCTTTGAGAAGTCATTAAGACAGCCTGTAGCTTTACTAGAAATAAAATATTGACACTGACAATCCTGGTTTAGGCAGATGTTCTGCAGATGCAGAGGAAGATTTAGAATGTGCTCTAAACAAGCAGCCTGAAAATTACTCTCTCACAGATGAATAAGCATCAGTACAAAACACATTGTCACAAACCTTGTATTTCTCTATAACACATAATGAAAAACCATCTGTCCACTGTATTAATTTGCCAGGAAGCTAGTCTAGCATACTGTTCCTGTATTTCCTTTCCTTTCTTTTATTTTTTTTAAAAAACACCCCTCCTGTATATACATGATATTTCTTAACAGGTTTTCATTCTGCCAGCAATCACTAGAACAAAGCTTCTTCCTACATCTCAACTAACAAAAACCATGTAGATAACAAATAGATTGGCATTTTATTATTTTAAGGCATTTTTTCCCCTTCTTCAGAGTTTGGTGAGAAAATGACAAAGGTTTTTGATTGAAATGGCTTTGCCTCCGTCTTCCTCTGCAATACTGTTTCCTGTACTTAAATAATGCATGAGTCCTGTCTTCAGAGAAAGTTGCTGCAATGGGAATGGTATTTTATGGTTCTTGAAATATGTTTTCAAACAAACTGACAGGAACATGAGTATTTGCAATGATCCAAGACTGTACATTTCCAAGTTAAACAGATGACCATTACATTAAATTATAACCACATCAAACTCCTTATATTGGTCAACCTGAAATGGGGTCAGATCAGCAGTCCTCCTAAGGAACAGAAAAGGAAAAGCAGTTAGTATATGTATTTCTCTATTCTCATAGGTTGGAACCTTAGTCCATTTTACTTGGCTGGCCATACCACACTGAATTCCGAAGGCAAATTCAATTTATGCTTGTTTTAAGATGAACTGAATTGTTAAGCTGAAAGCTCAGAAACTTCTGGATTTTCTGTTCCACTAGACACTATAATGCAGAGTACTATGAAAACTTTTCTCTGACATCTTCTGCTTAGTCAACCTAAGAAATACAATGTATTCATCCAAACAGCATAACAAAGGGAACCATGGGATATGTATAGCTCATAACATTAAAAATGACAAACAACCATTTTCTCAGGCTGATAAAAATAATTATCAAAGAATTACTGTTTTTCACAATAACTTTATATTCTTTGTCACTTGTTTCGTATCTGTAGAAAGAAGAAAGGTTGTTATTTGTTTGCTTCGCTGAATATATTCACATAGATTTGTATGGGTCATTAAAATGAATCACTTGTTAAGCATGGAAACTTGCATTTTATTTCCTCTTTCCATCTGCTCAGTTGGATGCATTCTTTAAGGGATGAGTACCTGATATATTGCATTGTCCGTGTTTTGGGCTTACACAGTCACAAGGTCAGCTAGACTATGGGCACTAGGGCAGTATGTAGAGAAGGTAGGTAGTAAGTCTCAACTAGAAATTTCAAACTTTCCCCTCCCCTTTTAACTCCCTGTCTTTTAAAAATTGTAAGTGGTGAACATTTAGCTTGTGTTCAGGGAGTGGTGGCAACTAATAGAAAGCAATCCATTTGTCAAAGAAAATAGTATATTTATTTATTTTTAAGTGAATTTGTTCAGACACATTATAAAAACTTTGGCCCCTTCCGCACACGCAAAATAATGTTTTCAAACCACTTTCACAACTGTTTGCAAGTGGATTTTGCCATTCCGCACAGCTTCAAAGAGCACTGAAAGCAGTTTGAAAGTGCAGTATTCTGCATGTGCGGAATGAGCCTTTGTTAACAACTGGTTCTCTGCTCATGACCAGGAAGTAAAACACAGAATGAACTGGCAGATGATCAAACATAACTACAGGAGTTCTGACCTTGTATGTACAGAATTTGGTGGCATCTGAATGCCTGAGATTCTTTCCAGGAAATGCTTATATCAATTCTGCAGGGGTAAATATTGACTTGAGTGGTGGGCTTGATATGCAGTACAATTTGTTACATTAGCATATTTATATCTTGTTATGGAGCAACTATCACTGTCTTCCATCTCTTTTTATATATGGTACATTGGCACATGTTTAGATGGCAGCTTCTGCACAGTGATATCTTTTGCAAGACAGCTGGCTGCTCCAAAGTATATAACTTGAGTTTGCTGGAGCTGGGATGTTTACATTGGAATACTTTCTCTCACCCTGGAACAAGATGAATGTAAAACTCATCTCCCATATGGACAGCCTACAATGTTTAGTCCAAGCTATGTCAAAGCTGTTACGGCCTTAACAGGGGTAAAGATTTTATTAAAGGGATTCTCCACCAGCTGCTAAAAATATAACAGCACAAAAGTAGCAAAGGGGAATGAGCTCTCCCGTTGGCAGTGAGAGGGGCCGAGAGGGGATCTTTTAGACTGTGTCTACGGGGAGTGAATTCTGGCAATGAATATTTCACAGAGAAGCAAGAGTCCAAATTGAATTTAAATGCTTTATATAAATTTGTTTAAAAATACACACACCCAGTAAGACACAAGGGCACATACATTCAAGTTCCTGAGATATAGAAAGGTGTTAAAAATATAGATTGGAGATAGAAATGGAGGGGGGTTTTCAGGGAAATACGTTACCTAAATTCAGCTGAAGAAGATCTTGTAGAAGGCAAGGATTTCAAATGACCAGCATCTGAATCCAAGCGAAGGACGATATCGTGTCTCAAACTGACCAGACCAAGGGAGGTACAGGCTAGTAATGAGCACATGTGTTGGGGTGAACTGACCTCTTATACTCTTTTGCCCAGGAAGAGGCGGGAACTAGTGAGTTTTAAGTTTCCTTTTTTCTAAATTCTCTGGAATTTCCCATGCTGGGCTTGGGGGTGCTGAGGTAATTAGTCAGCTCTTCTATTGTTCTACACCTTGGGACAATGGGAGTCAATTGGTCCTAGATTATATCAGGAAGCACAGACTGGCTTTAGGCAAAGTAACTCTGATTTTGGGCTGAGACATTAGACCGGGGAAAGGTGGGTGCTTTAGGAAAACTCATAACAATGGGAAGAGGAGATGCAAAGAAGCAACCCTTTGTTGCTAACTTGGTTTCCAGAAGAGATAGGGAAATGACAGTATCTGATAGCAAGTTGGCTTTAACAGTTTCTATAGCAAGGTGTGGTAATCAAGCATTCTAGTGACTCAAATGAGGCCTCCAAGTTATGCTGGAGTAACTCATTATCTTAGCTTTTGTTAAAGTAGTTTTGACCTTTTGACATGCTGCTACCTACACCCATAGGAGTGCTTTTGGCAACTGGCTTTTGCCAATATGATTTTAAAGCAGAAATATATATAAATAATATTCTGGGGGTCCTTTGGGTCGTTACAAAGCGTTCAGTATAAGAAATGCAAATATGCCACAGCAAAGCATACCATGTAAGTAAAACCACAGGAAAATCCAAAGGAAAATATTATGTTACTTCTTTTGCACATCTTTAGTAGTTGTTAAAAGGTTGTTTAGAAAGATTCATTAATTGTTCTCTTTAAGAAATAGTCATTAGTATTGACAGGGGACATGAAAAAGGCAGCAGTTATTGGCAGGAGGTGCTAAAAATTGTGTCATTTGTCAGTGTTGGCTTTCCTGGGCTCATTCTGCACATGCAGAATAATGCACTTTCAAACTGCTTTCAGTGCTCTTTGAAGCTGTGCGGAATGGCAAAATTCACTTGCAAACAGTTGTGAAAGTGGTTTGAAAACGCATTATTTTGCGTGTGCGGAAGGGGCCCTAAAGACCAGCAGGCAGAAAAAGTTTCTTGTCTTTAACACTGATGATAAAGAAGTGCCCTTTGATAGAGGAATTGTGGACTATAATTGGTTTATTTGATGAAAAGCCACTAAACTATGAACAACCAAATAACTAAAAAACAATATGTTTGGAATGATATTGTAACAATTTTGTTAGTTTACTAGTGATGTGAACAAGCAATATAATGGGGTGGGGGAAAGGAAAAATATGTATAGTAGTGATAGGTTTTTTTTGTTCCTTTATTGTTTATATTGTTAAATTAAAAATGTAATATAAGTTCAAACAATAAGTACAAGTAATTGAATGTCCACTGTCTTAAATGTTTTATATGGGGCATTTTGGAGCATAACTTGTTTCATAGATCTCGACAACAAAGGCCAGAACCTTGCTAAAGGATGTAACTGAAAGCAGCATTGCCATGAAAATTTAACACACACATACAAATAATATTTAGAAATGCTTGTGAATGTGTAAAGTGCAGTCAAGTTGCAGTCGACCTGTGGTGACCCTGTGGCATTTCTAGTCAAGACAGTAATAGAGGTGTCTTCCATTAATCTTCCATCCAAATACTAACTGGGATCAAGCCTGTTTAGCAGCCAAGATCAATCAGATTAAGCCGGACATTCTTATTGTGCAAATTAACCCCCTTACTTTTCAATTAGGCTTACCGCTGTTCCATTTCCCCTTGTGATTACTGATAAAGCCATAGATAGGGTTGCCAATCTTCAGGTGGGGCCTGAAGATTTCCCAGAATTAGAATTGATCTCCAGAGGTCAGGGATCAAATATCCTTGATGAAATAGCTGCTTTATTTATTTATTAGGGTTACTATCCCTCCCTTTCCCAGCCAATGGCTGTGGTTAGAGCTGCTAACATACATAAATGAATAATACAATATCTAAAACAATTCAGCATCAGCATTTTAAACTGATAACAATAAACATTAAAATATTAAATAGAAGTGGGACCTTTGGCGGACCAGCATGAGGAGTAAGAAAGATGGCATCAATGAACCACTTGGATTTGTGCTCATGCCCAAATCATCCTGATTCCATTTTGGTGGAAGGTTGCAGAGCTGAACATATGATCTGTCCAAATGCCGACTAATATTAAGTGGCAAAGTTATAGATGTAGGGTCAGAATAACAAACCTTCTACATTTACAGGAGAACCAAATATCTATCTTGAGTCTAAGATGCCCAGAATCCTCACTTGATGGAGATTTGACTATTATTTGACTACAATGTTTGAGATAAATTTAAGATGGAGCACAAGGTACAGGCAATTGAAGTATGAGAGTTGTTTTACAAGGAACAATGGTTGTGGACTCAGGACATCTATTTATTTTCACCATTTACACACACACACCCCTTTTTCTCCCAAATGGAGACTCAGAGTGGCTTGCATCAGTCTCATTCTCTTTTCACAGCAACAACCCTATGAGGGGAGTAAGGCTGAAAGTATATGACTGGCCTACAGTCTCTCACCAAACTTCCATAGCAAAGTGTTGATTTGAACCAGTGTCTCTGAAGTCCAATACAGTCTGACACTGTAATCACTATACCAAGCTTGTGGAGAAGAATAAAACAAGTTTCTCAGCTTTTTCTAGCATTTCTCCCACACTCCACCTTCAACTACTGCATTATGATCTTCTATTACTATATTCCATTACTTTTGCTGGCAATATGGTAGTTAATCAAGAGGATATATGACTATGAGTGTAGAATGAGAAAAGGGTGAGATGAGGGCTAGTTACTTCTGTGATGCAATGACATTAAATTGCATTTCTTCCCCTCTAGAATTGAACATTGCCCAGAGCCCATTACTGATTCTCATGTGTGTACTTGAGAAAGCTAATAATTATTTCGAAGTTGTCAAAAAAGATGCAGGCTATTTTTTTTTTAGGTAATGGACAGATATTTGATAAGGGGGGATTATTAGTGCAGTGTGAGTTTTTGCCTCAAGTGACTTATCTCAGCTTCTTTAATTGCAAAGCTGTTCAGATACCTTCACTGTGTGCTCATGTTATAAAGAACCTTTTGTACAAATATTTAAATTTCTGGTAATTGGATGCCTTGACATTTATTAGAATGAAAATGTAGAGTTAGGAAAGGATCTAATAATGTATTAAATACAGTTTGACGGTACAGAGAACACTGGCACCAGTTCTGTATTTTAAAATGTCTTAAAGGAATGCTAAGGAATGTTGGTGGTGTCAGATTCTTGCTTATCTGAATATTCTACATCTACAGGAAATTGCAATTGTTCTTTTTTAAAGGGGGTTGCCTTCTTGCTCATAAAGTTAAATATAAGCTCAAATCAGAATATACATGAATCTGTTCTGTGGTTCTTAGATTGTTAGCATGTGTAAGGCATATAACTGAACTTTAGAATGGCTTCCACTTACAAATTTCTAGACTGTTCAATACCCCATTCACGTGGGGCTGGGAAATAATGATTGAGAAACAAAAAACAAGGCATCAACTTTGCTTAAACCTTTCTGCTTTACCATCTCAATTCCAGTTTCATTGAAATGGTGTGTTAGGGGCTGAGCCGCTGACCTAGATACTTTTTTCCCATGAGATGGGAAGTAAGGCAGACTGATTCTGCTGGAGATTAACTAGCTTGGACTTTTCCACAAAATATGAGCCCTTCCCAACAAGAAATAACGTTAATCTCATGGCCACTCTTGTTGCTTTCCTACAAAAGTCTCAGATGTTTTGCTCCAGCTCTTTTATAACTGTTTTTGAATGGTCATAGATATTTGGTATGTATCTTACTTGCATACGTCTATCTATGTTAGGGAGCCATCTTCCAGGTGGATACCAAATACAAAGAGAAGGTACAGTGAAGTAACTAGCAAGATCAATTCAATGAAGCATCTATTAACAGAATGAAAAGTCCACAAAATGTATGTGTGAAATCACGGCCCCAGACTTACCGGGGACCAAAGTTGCAGCAGTGGGGAGGAAGCGGCAAATCTCCAGCTTGCTCATTGCGTGCATGCATGCTCGGAGCAAGTTCCAGTTTCTTGGGTTGAAATGACCCGAGTCACATGTTGAGGGCTAGACATCATCATTGGGAGGAGGTGTGCTTGCCCTTAAAAGGCAGCACACACTTGGTCTCAGCATCTTTGATCGAGAAGCAATTGACTCCCCCTCCCCCTTTGTTGTTATAATTGTTTTTGTTATAATTGTATGGTTTAAAAAGTTTTGTTTGTTCTGTTGCAAATGTTGTCGCAGCCTTGGCGGGTTTGGGCAGAGGATCACATCCTTTATGGACAGACCAAGCCTGCAAGCTGGACCTCTCTGCGGCTGGGGGCTTCATTAAGAGGCTTGAGGTGGGGCGGGCTCATGGCGCAGGCTGCAGAGCCTTGCAAACGAGCCTGCTACCCCTGGCAGGAAGAGGTGTCATGAATGGGTTTGCGCCCAGGTGGCATCCATTAACTTCCTGTCCCATTCCCCAATAAGGATTGGGGACAGTGCCGGCCTCAGCAAGGATGTGTTCCTCTCGCTTGCCCAGTCTAGGATGTGTTCCTCTCGCTTGCCCAGCTTCTTTGCTCGCCCAATAAAAGGGCTGCAGCCCAATTTATTCCAACTACGGTGTGATGTTATCATTTGCCAATTAAGACCTCTACACATCTGCCTGCAAATATCCAGTAACATTTAAATGTATCGTAGTATTAACTTCATGCCAACTTAAATATATTGTAGTATTATCTTCATATCACCAGAACATAAAAGAGGTGAATAGGGTATTGAATGGGGTACAAACAATCCAATACGAAAAGGAAATATAAAGTCCAGATTTAAATCAGATAAAGTCCAATTCCAAATCTCCTGCTTATATCCCATTTCAAATATATTTCTTCTTCAGGGAAGGTCATCGAAGTTAAGTTGTGTGTTTATCTCTTTCAAAACAATAAATCCTCACAAGAAAAGCTTCATAAGCAAATGTCATTCACACTATGCATAGTTTCATCAGGAATGTTGTAATTTATATGTATTTCATATCTCTCATATATATCTCTCATATATCGTATACAAGCAGTTGGAAACTTTTATGTCACTACAGGCAGTTTATCCCCATATGAGAGATATGAAATACATATAAATTACAGCATCCCTGATGAAACTATGAGACGGTGGATGTGAAATGTGAATGACACCTGCTTGTGGGAGAAGTTTTATTGTTAAAAAAGAGATGAATATACAACTTGACTTTGATGACCTACCCTGAAGAAGGAATATTTTTGAAACGGGATATAACCAGGCATCCTGAGGAAGGGTTTGGACTTGAACTTCATCTGACTTAAACCTGGACTTTACATTTCTTTTTTGCATTAAATTATACTTGCTCTTTTATGTTCTGGTAGTATGAAGATAATAATGCAATATTGTCGGTATGTTAGTAGGAAGTTAATACTGCAATACATTTTAATGTTGCTGGATATTTCACAGATATGTTTTGTGGATTTTTCATTCTGTTTATAGGTGCTTTATTGAATTGTACAGCCTCCCCTCCAGATGGAGGCTAGACATCTTCTGGAATTACAACGATCTCCAGATGACAGAGATTGTGTTCCTGGAAAAATCTGCTTTGAAGGGTGGATATTATATCCTGCTGAGATTGTACTTCTTCGCTGTGCAATCACTGTTCCTAGACTGCACTTCCAAACCTCCAGGAATTTCACAACCTAGAGTTGGCAACCCTAAGCCATGTACAATTTCCAAAGCTCATGGACACTAATGTTCATGCAAAGATTCATCCATCAAGTGGAGTGCAACTAGAAGGGCAAGTGCTTTCATAGGCATACATTCTTTGCTGAATTATGGGCACTTCCTCTGCCCTTCCTGACAGGCTATCCCTTTTCCATTATAGAGGCAAATGTGCAGTTGTACTAAAACCTTCTGTTAGGTGTTAGTTTCACACTATATCCTCTTGTGCATGGGTATCTTTGAACTCAGCATAGACTTGATAACTGCCTTGACACTGAATCAGTTTTGATCTAGCATGAGTTTTTTTTAATGAAATGATAAAAATAAATTCAATATTTAACATATGGAGGAGGGTGCAACCCTTTCACATTAAAAGCTTGTTCCTGCATGGAATATTTATGGCTCCTTTTAGTACATCACAGAGGAAAGGATAGCTACTGAGATACAAAAGCAATAAAACATGCAGTTTACTGTAGCATTATCTGAAAATGTAATCCATGGAAGAATGATTCTGATTAGCTAACAGCGTCAGTTAGGTTTATGATGGCCTATTTTACGACTGTTTGATAACATAAAATATTATTTGCTTCCTGAAAGAAACTCACAGTGCATAGATGCTCAATGAGCTTTGTAAGGCTAGCTTAGTAAATCACATACCCCAAGCTGCTTTCTTCAGAAATAAAATTTGCATTGTATTATAAAAATTTTATCTTGTGATAGTATGAAAAGCTAATTTCTGGTGTGCAGTATATATCTACAAGCCAGCATTCTAGTCATATATATTTTTCTTGGTGCTAGTATTTAATCATGAGAGCAGCCATTTTAGAACTTCTTCACTTTAAGGAACATACAATTAACTTGGTCTATTCATTTCATTTACTCTTGCAAGAAATTCTAATGCAGTTTATGGCATCTATTTATTCCTTTTCCTTACTTATATTATCCTAGTTACAGAAAACCTCTATCCTAAATATAAGAATATTTCCATGAACAGGAATTTCCTCAATTTCTTTCATTCATTCATAGATATGTGAACAGCTGTCTGCCTAGGAATGATTTATGATTAATAAATATTCACAACATTGCCACCCTTGGTCATTTAGGGGGAAAATGTGGCTGTCCTTGCATGCATTATCTATGTCTTGTACCTTTCCAACTCCCAACAGAAATTCTAACAAAATCTTAAATCACACAGGAGAGAAAGCAGCACTGTACAGCCTGAACTCATCATATCTTGGAAGCTAAACAGGGGTGGTATGTAGAAGGAAGGCCACTAAGAAAGACTCAACAGAGGAAGGCAATGAGAAACCACCTCTGCTTCTCAATTCTGGATCAGGGTATTTTTTCCAGGCCTGTTGGCAATGATTTTTTGCACAGAACCTGTGACCTATTTTCTTCCCTCTGAAGGCAATGAAAGTCAAAATAGTTTTCCCTCCAACAATACTTCTTGTTAATAGATATGCTTTTAATAGAAGACTTTGGAGCTAAGTATTCTACCACTTATACAAGTATTGTTATTACCTGAAACATAAACATGTGTTAATTATTGTGAAAAAAAATTAAGAGAGCCAGCATGGTGTAGTGGTTAAGAGCAGATGCACTCTAATCTGGAGAACCGGGTTTGATTTCCCACTCTGCCACTTAAGTTGTGGAGGCTTATTTAATGAATCAGATTAGCTTGTGCACTCCAACACATACCTGCCAGGTGACCTAGTCACAGTTCTTCAGGGCTCTCTCAGCCCCACCTACTTCACAGGGTGTTTGTTGTGGGGATGGAAAGAAAAGGAGATTGTAAGCCCCTTTTAGAATCCTTACAGGAGGGAAAGGGAGGATATAAATCCAAACTCCTCCTCCTCCTCCTCCTCCTCCTCCTCCTCTTCAATTGCCTTGAGATTACTACATTAAATTTAAAAGCCTTTTCAATTTATTTTTGATTGTGAATGTTGTTATTTTTCACTAGTTTCTGTTCATTCCTTCTGGTTGTTACCAATGGCACTTCGGTTTCATTTATGTAGTTTTTACACCATGTATGTGCAACTGATAGAAAATAATATTGGAAAATAAAAGAACTAGATCAATTTCAATAGTATCTTGGAGACTAACAGGTTTTTCAATGGATGTGCTATTCAGCCCCATCCAAAGAGAAAGGGAAGAATCCACCATTGGGAGCGTCAGGGCAGCTTTGCCGGCATATTTGCCCTCTTCAGGATGCTGACCTTGGCAGAGGTGCAAAACCACCACCACGCAGCCACCACCACCCTCCCTTGGTGGTGGTATGGGGCACAGGATGCTACAGCAGTGACCCTACATCTTTGCCGCCACCATAGCAGGCCGAGAACAGGGCCAGAGAAGGAGCTGACATTAGCCATCTCCCTTCTGGTTTTTGCTGGCATTGAACTAGTAGGCCACAGCCTGCACTTAGGCCAGTCTTTTGGCTGGAGTAAGTCAGCCCATTGGGGTTTCTCAGAAGTGAGAAGGCTTTTTGACTCTTGGGAGGCAGCAGCTGGTGCAGCTGCAGCACTGTGGCCAGACACCTGAGACATGGATGGGGCTGCCTGAGATTCAAAGTTTCCTTCATCCCACTGGAAAAATATATTGGTTTTAATGGGAACTGACTGAGTATAAATAGAAAATGGTGTGAAGATAAAATACATACTTTTGTTTTTCATAAGGAATAGGGTTGATACTATTATGGACTCCAGTACCTTACTGGAATGATTACAAGAAGAAGAGGAAGAAGAGGAAGAGGAGGAGGAGGAGGAGGAGTTTGGATTGATACCCCACCTTTCTCTCCTGAAGGAGACGCAAGGTGGCTTACAAACTCCTTTCTCTTCCTCTCTTCACAGCAGAGACCTTGTGAGGTACATGGGGCTGAGAGAGTTACGAAGAACTAGCCTAAGGTCACCCAGCAGGAATGTAGGAGTGTGTAAACACATCTGGTTCATTAGATAAGCCTCTGCCACGCCTGTGGAGGAGTGGAGAATCAAACCTGGTTCTCCAGATTAGAATCCACCTGCTCTTAATCACTACATCATGCTGGGTCTCAGAACAATCTTCTGTCTCAAAAAAATATTGTTGACTGAACAGGAATTTGAGTCTGTATAGTACAAGGGATCTACAGATTTCTTTATTAACACTCATCAGTCTTTAACCTTAATATAAGGCATTTGGTTAAATGTAGGATTTATTTCAATCAAAAGACATCACTGAAACCCCATGTAGAAGAAAGCTCCCAAAGACTCTTGATTACTGAAATCCAGACCCTAACTTTCTGCTTTGCAGTTTGGTCTCTGCAGCCACCACTATAAAAGACTCAATTCCACATGTAAAGAAAACAAACATATTGCTTTTTTCACCAGTGCAGGAGATCACTATTTGCTGTGTCTCTCATTCCCTTTTTGCTTTCGTTTGCATTAAACCATCTTCTGCCACAAAATTACTTGTATCTCCTTCATTTACTGTGAGCATAATTGAGGTATAAATAATTCACAATCCCTGCCTGGAACCTTTGAAACAATCATAACTGAGCTGCACTTTGTTACTATGTAATGATTTTGTGTCATTCTTGGCTATCCTGAGGTTATTTAATAATGTAATAATGATAGCAAAATGGAATATGTTGGGGAGGTCAACAGTCTCTTCAAAGTGATACTGTCCTAACCTACAGTTTATTGATCAATGCTGTTGAAATGGAAGGCAGAAAATGCCTTCCAGCTCTCTAAATGAAGGAGAAAAATCCAGGCATGGTGGACCAGAGTTGCACTTCATTTTAATCATACTGAAATAACTCTCCCTCTTATTATTTCTGTAATTGTACTTTGGGCAGCAAAAAAAGGTTTGAAATTCCAGGGCTTGAGCATTAATACTGAAGAAGCCAGTCTTCTACAGATTTGAAATACAATTTTGAATTGCCTGTCTTTATTTAGGCATTCAGATATTTTCCCAGCCTTTTTCATAATCCTAGGAATGCATAAGGGCTGTCTCTGTGCCCATTTCGTCTCCTTCTCCTTTTTCTTCCTCTCCTCTTTCTTTTCCTTTTCCTATCTTAATGGGAATTGCTAGTGTTGTAGATGAACTTAGAACTGGTGTTTTTCTCCCTTGGTTCCTCATTAAACTGTGCTAAATATGCAGTTATTATTTTTACTTCAAGATCAGAATGGGAAATTGCTACTTGTCAATTGTAGTGTGCTCTGTAAAAAGAAGCATCTAATCAATGATTTGGGGGGGGGGGATAAAAAACCATGGCTTTCATTGCAGATAAGCATCATGCGGACAACCGGATCACCTATTCTTGGATTAACAGATGAGTCACAGACCAGAGAAGGCCTGTAAAGCTTGAGACACATTAAATGTGTCTCATATGCTTCATCATATGCTTGCCAATTACCTTGTGATGGGTGGAGAGAGGCAATGTAATTATATGATGGTTGGCTGTGTTCAGCTTGGTGGCTGGCAGGTTGTAGAAGCTGGTCATACCACAAGACTTGACCTTTGAATGTGATTCAGCCACAAACCTTGACCTTTGTATGTGATTGAGCAAGCACTGTTTCTGTACCACCAGCTGAGAATCCCCCTGCTTCTAATGTTTATATTAATTACTGAGGTCAAAGAAAAGGCACTGTCCAGGCTACTTCCCCTCATGCCTAAAAATTATATTGCTAACTTAATACTTTCATTGTTTGTATTAGTCTTTAATTGCTATAAATGTCAACCCAGCCCTTGAGGCCAGTTTCCCCCCCCCCTTTGGTCAAAACAGGGATAAAATAGAATAAATCAATATAATTTTATTTATTGAAAGGCTTTCCATGTATTCATGCAAAAAAGAGGGAGCAAATTTTGTCATTAATTATTTGTTTGGTTTAAGGCATTTCTACTTACTTCACTAACCATGCATGTGTTGATTTTAAACATTTTGATGGTCATATGTAAATACAATATATTTAAGTGACTTAAATCAAGGGACTTAAAGATTAATAAGTGAAAACTAAACTGCCCTGTGAAAATCCATATGAGCCCCGAAATGTTGTCTGTACTTGAATGTCAATATTGACATTTTTTAAGGCTCTAAACCCCATTACATGGTATATAGATGAGGGATACATATACCTATTTCTCAATGTAGCTCCAACTAAAGATACTTAAACCTGGCAAAGGGGGGCCTGGATAAACAAGGCAGATCTTTTGATAATCATAACAAATCCTCAGGTTTGCATAAAAATCTGATTTTTTAAAAAAGTACAGGGGTGTAGTCGTGCCC
>NC_059434.1:64622630-64666345 GCF_021028975.2 Sphaerodactylus townsendi
GGGCATGACTACACCCCTGTACTTTTTTAAAAAATCAGATTTTTATGCAAACCTGAGGATTTGTTATGATTATCAAAAGATCTGCCTTGTTTATCCAGGCCCCCCTTTGCCAGATTTAAGTATCTTTAGTTGGAGCTACATTGAGAAATAGGTATATGTATCCCTCATCTATATACCATGTAATGGGGTTTAGAGCCTTAAAAAATGTCAATATTGACATTCAAGTACAGACAACATTTCGGGGCTCATATGGATTTTCACAGGGCAGTTTAGTTTTCACTTATTAATCTTTAAGTCCCTTGATTTAAGTCACTTAAATATATTGTATTTACATATGACCATCAAAATGTTTAAAATCAACACATGCATGGTTAGTGAAGTAAGTAGAAATGCCTTAAACCAAACAAATAATTAATGACGAAATTTGCCCCCTCTTTTTTGCATGAATACATGGAAAGCCTTTCAATAAATAGAATTATATTGATTTATTCTATTTTATCCCTGTTTTGACCAAAGGGGGGAAAAAAACTGGCCTCAAGGGCTGGGTTGACATTTATAGCAATTAAAGACTAATACAAACAATGAAAGTATTAAGTTAGCAATATAATTTTTAGGCATGAGGGGAAGTAGCCTGGACAGTGCCTTTTCTTTGACCTCAGTAATTAATATAAACATTAGAAGCAGGGGGATTCTCAGCTGGTGGTACAGAAACAGCGCTTGCTCAATCACATACAAAGGTCAAGGTTTGTGGTTGAATCACATTCAAAGGTCAAGTCTTGTGGTATGACCAGCTTCTACAACCTGCCAGCCACCAAGCTGAACACAGCCAACCATCATATAATTACATTGCCTCTCTCCACCCATCACAAGGTAATTGGCAAGCATATGATGAACCATCTGCTCTTCATTTAATGTGTCTCAAGCTTTACAGGCCTTCTCTGGTCTGTGACTCATCTGTTGATCCAAGAATAGGTCATCCGGTTGTCCGCATGATGCTTATCTGCAATGAAAGCCATGGTTTTTTATTCCCCCCCCAATCATTGATTAGATGCTTCTTTTTACAGAGCACACTACAATTGACAAGTAGCAATTTCCCATTCTGATCTTGAAGTAAAAATAATAACTGCATATTTAGCACAGTTTAATGAGGAACCAAGGGAGAAAAACACCAGTTCTAAGTTCATCTGCAACACTAGCAATTCCCATTAAGAGGAGGAAAAGAAAAAGAAAGAGGAGAGGAAGAAAAAGGAGAAGGAGAAGAAATGGGCACAGAGACAGCCCTTGTGCATTCCCAGGATTATGAAAAAGGCTGGGAAAATATCTGAATGCCTAAATAAAGACAGGCAATTCAAAATTGTATTTCAAATCTGTAGAAGACTGGCTTCTTCAGTATTAATGCTCAAGCCCTGGAATTTCAAACCTTTTTTTGCTGCCCAAAGTACAATTACAGAAATAATAAGAGGGAGAGTTATTTCAGTATGATTAAAATGAAGTGCAACTCTGGTCCACCATGCCTGGATTTTTGCTCCTTCATTTAGAGAGCTGGAAGGCATTTTCTGCCTTCCATTTCAACAGCATTGATCAATAAACTGTAGGTTAGGACAGTATCACTTTGAAGAGACTGTTGACCTCCCCAACATATTCCATTTTGCTATCATTATTACATTATTAAATAACCTCAGGATAGCCAAGAATGACACAAAATCATTACATAGTAACAAAGTGCAGCTCAGTTATGATTGTTTCAAAGGTTCCAGGTGGGATTGTGAATTATTTATACCCTCAATTATGCTCACAGTAAATGAAGGAGATACAAGTAATTTTGTGGCAGAAGATGGCTGTTTAATGCAAAACGAAAGCAAAAAGGGAAATTTAGAGACACAGCAAATAAAGATCTCCTGCAACTGGTGAAAAAAAGCAATATGTTTGTTTTCTTTACATGTGGAATTGAGTCTCTTTATAGTGGTGGCTTTGTAGAGACCAAACTGCAAAAGCAGAAAGTTAGGGTCTGGATTTCAGTAATCAAGAGTCTCTTTGGGAGCTTTCTTTCACATGGGGTTTCAGTGGGATGTCTCTTTGATTGAAATAAATCCTACATTTAACCAAATGCCTTATATTAAGGTTAAAGACTGATGAGTGTTAATAAAGAAATCTGTAGATCCCTTGTACTATACAGACTCAAATTCCTGTTCAGTCAACAATATTTTTTTTGAGACAGAAGATACTGAGACTCAGCATGACAGTGGGATTAAGAGTAGGTGCCTAATCTGGAGAACTTCAGGCTTGATTCTCCACTCCTCCACAGGCGTGGTAGAGGCTTTATCTAATGAACCAGATGTGGGTTTACACACTCCTACATTCCCTGCTGGGTGACCTTAGGCTAGTTGTTCGTAACTCTCTCAGCTCCCATGTACCTCACAAGGTCTCTGCTGTGAAGAGAGGGAAGAGAAGGGAGTTTTGTGGGCCACTCCTTGCCTGTCCTTCAGGAGAGAAAGGTGGGGTATCAATCCAAACTCCTCCTCCTCCTCCTCCTCCTCCTCTTCTTCTTCTTCTTCTTGTAATCATTCCAGTAAGGTACTGGAGTCCATAATAGTATCAACCCTATTCCCTCATGAAAAACAAAAGTATGTATTTTATCTTCTACACCATTTTCTATTTATACTCAGTCAGTTCCCATTAAAACCAATATATTTTTTTCCAGTGGGATGAAGGAACTTTTGAATCTCAGGCAGCCCCATCCATGTCTCAGGTGTCTGGCAATATTGCTGCAGTTGCACCAGCTGCTGCCTCCCAAGAGTCAAAAAGCCTTCTCACTTCTGAGAAAACCCCAATGGGCTGACTTACTACCCAGCCAAAAGACTGGCCTAAGTGCAGGCTGTGGCTCACTAGTTCAATGCCAGCAAAAACCAGAAGGGAGATGGCTAATGTCAGCTCCTTCTCTGGCCCTGTTCTCGGCCTCCTATGGTGGCGGCAAAGATGTAGGGTCACTGCTGTAGCATCCTTGTGTTCCACATACCACCACCAAGGGAGGGTGGTGGTGGCTGTGTGTGGTGGTGGTTTTGCACCTCTGCCAAGGTCAGCATCCTGGAAGAGGGCAAATATGCCGGCAAAGCTGCCTCCTGACGCCTCCCAATGGTGGATTCTTCCTTTCTCTTTGGATGGGGCTGGAATAGCACATCCATTGAAAAAACCTGTTAGTCTCCCCAAGATAATACTATTGAAATTGATCTAGTTCTTTATTTTCCAATATTATTTTCTATCAGTTGCACATACATGGTGTAAAACTACATAAATGAAACCGGAAGTGCCATTGGTAACAACCAGAAGGAATGAACAGAAACTAGGTGAAAAATAACAACATTCACAATCAAAAATAAATTGAAAAGGCTTTTTAAATTTAATGTAGTAATTCTCAAGGCAATTGAAGAGGAGGAGGAGGAGGAGGGAGGAGAGAGGAGGAGTTTGGATTTATATCCTCCCTTTCCCTCCTGTAAGGGATTCTAAAAGGGGCTTACAATCTCCTTTTCTTTCCATCCCCACAACAAACACCCTCAGAAGTAGGTGGGGCTGAGAGAGCCCCTGAAGAACTGTGGGACTAGGTCACCTGGCAGTGGTATGTGCTGGAGTGCACAAGCTAATCTGATTCATTAAATGCTTCCCACAACTTAAGTGGCAGAGTGGGGAAATCAAACCCGGGTTCTCCAGATTAGAGTGCATCTGCTCTTAACCACTACACACTGCTGGCTCTCTTTAATTTTTTTTTCACAATAATTAACACATGTTTATGTTTCTTAAAAGGTAATGTAACAATACTTGTATAAGTGGTAGTAATACTTTAGCTCCAAAAGTCTTCTATTAAAAGCATATCTATTAACAAGAAGTGCCATTGCTTGGAGGGAAACCTATTTTGACTTTCATTGCCTTCAGAGGGAAGAAAATAGGTCACAGGTTCTGTGCAAAAAATCATTGCCAACAGGCCTGGAAAAAATACCCTGATCCAGAATTGAGAAGCAGAGGTGGTTTCTCATTGCCTTCCTCTGTAGAGTCTTTCTTAGTGGCCTTCCTTCTACATACCACCCCTGCTTAGCTTCCAAGATATGATGAGTTCAGGCTGTACAATGCTGCTTTCTCTCCTGTGTGATTTAAGATTTTGTTGTTTGAATTTCTGTTGGGAGTTGGAAAGGTACAAGGTATAGATAATGCATGCAAGGACAGCCACATTTTCCCCCTAAATGACCAAGGGTGGCAATGTTGTGAATATTTATTAATCATAAATCATTCCCGGGCAGACAGCTGTTCACATATCTATGAATGAATGAAAGAAATTGAGGAAATTCCTGTTCATGGAAATATTCTTATATTTAGGATAAAGGTTTTCTGTAGCTAGGATACTATAAGTAAGGAAAAGGAATAAATAGATGCCATAAACTGCATTATAATTTCTTGCAAGAGTAAATGAAATGAATAGACCAAGCTAATCGTATGTTCCTTAAAGTGAAGAAGTTCTAAAATGGCTGCTCTCATGATTAAATACTAGCACCAAGAAAAAAATATATGACTAGAATGCTGGCTTGTAGATATATACTGCACACCAGAAATTAGCTTTTCATACTATCACAAGATAAAATTTTTATAATACAATGCAAATTTTATTTCTGAAGAAAGCAGCTTGGGGTATGTGATTTACATTAAGCTAGCCTTACAAAGCTCATTGAGCATCTATGCACTGTGAGTTTCTTTCAGGAAGCAAATAATATTTTATGTTATCAAACAGTCGTAAAATAGGCCATCATAAACCTAACTGACGCTGTTAGCTAATCAGAATCATTCTTCCATGGATTACATTTTCAGATAATGCTACAGTAAACTGCATGTTTTATTGCTTTTGTATCTCAGTAGCTATCTCTTTCCCTCTGTGATGTACTAAAAGGGAGCCATAAATATTCCATGCAGGAACAAGCTTTTAATGTGAAAGGGTTGCACCCTCCTCCATATGTTAAATATTGGAATTTATTTTTATCATTTCATAAAAAAAAAAACTCATGCTAGATCAAAACTGATTCAGTGTCAAGGCAGTTATCAAGTCTATGCTGAGTTCAAAGATACCCATGCACAAGAGGATATAGTGTGAAACTAACACCTAACAGAAGGTTTTTAGTACAACTGCACATTTTGCCTCTATAATGGAAAAAAAGGGATAGCCTGTCAGGAAGGGCAGAGGAAGTGCCCATAAATTCAGCAAAGAATGTATGCCTATGGAAAGCATCTCTTTGCCCTTCTAGTTGCACTCCACTTGATGGATGAAATCTTTGCATGAACATTAGTGTCCATGAGCTTTGGAAATTGTACACATGGCTTAGGGTTGCCAACTCTTAGGTTGTGAAATTCCCTGGAGGTTTGGAAGTGGCAGTCTAGGAACAGTGATTGCACATTGCTAAGAAGTACAATCTCAGCAGGATATAATATCCACCCTTCAAAGCAGATTTTTTCCAGGGAACATTAACACCCTGTCATCTGGAGATCGTTGTAATTCCAGAAGATGTCTAGCCTCCATCTGGAGGGGAGGCTGTACAATTCAATAAAAGCACCTATAAACAGAATGAAAAGTCCACAAAACATATGTGTGTGAAATATCCAGCAACATTAAAAATGTATTGCAGTATTAACTTCCTACCAACATACCGAATAATATTGCATTATTATCTTCATACTACCAGAACATAAAAGAGCAAGTATAATTTAATGCAAAAAAGAAATGTAAAGTCCAGGGTTTAAGTCAGATGGAAGTTCAAGTCCAAACCCCTTCCTCAGGATGTTTGGTTATATCCCGTTTCAAAAATATTCCTTCTTTCAGGGTAGGTCATCAAAGTCAAGTTGTATTATTCATCTCTTTTTTAACAATAAAACTTCTCCCACAAGCAGGTAAGTCATTCACATTTCACATCCACCGTCTCATAGTTTCATCAGGGATGCTGTAATTTATATGTATTTCATATCTCCTTCATATGGGGATAAACTGCCTGTAGTGACATAAAAGTTTCCTAACTGCTTGTATACGATATATGAGAGATATATATGAGAGATATGAAATACATATAAATTACAACATATCTCTTGGATGAAACTATGCATAGTGTGAATGACATTTTGCTTATGAAGCTTTTCTTGTAGGAAGATTTATTGTTTTGAAAGAGATAAACACACAACTTCTTTAACTTCATGACTCCTTTCCCTGAAGAAGAAATATATTTGAAATGGGATATAAGCAGGAGATTTGGCAATTGGACTTTATCTTTTGATTTTAAATCTGACTTTATATTTCCTTTTCGTATTGGATTGTTTGTACCCCATTCAATACCTCTATTCACCTCTTTTTATGTTCTGGGTGATATGAAGATAATTCCTAACAATATATTTAAGTTGGTGCATGAAGTTAATACTACGCATACATTTAAATGTTTACTGGATATTTGCAGGCAGGATATATGTAGAGCTCTTAATTGGCAAATGATAACATCACAATCCGTAGTTAAATAAATTGGGCTGCAGCCCCTTTTATTGGGCGCAAAGCAAAGAAGCTAAAGGGCAAGCTTAGAGGAACACATCCTAGACTGGGCAAGCGAGAGTGAACACATCCTTGCTGGAGGGCTGGTGCATTGTCCCCTAATCCTTATTGGGGAATGGGACAGGAAGTTAAATGGATGCCACCTGGGCGCAAAACCCATTCGTGACACCTCTTCCTGCCAGGGGTAGCAGGCTCGCTTTGCAGGCTCTGCAGCCTGCGCCATGAGCCCGCTTCCCACCTCAAGCCTCTTAATGAAGCCCCCAGCCGCAGAGAGGTCCAGCTTGCAGGCTTGGTCTGTCCATAAAGGATGTGATCCTCTGCCCAAACTCCTGGCCAAGGCCATGCGACAACATTTGCAACAGAACAAACAAAACTTTTTTAAACCATACAATTATAACAAAACAATTATAACAACAAAGGGGGAGGGGAGTCAATTGCTTCTCGGATGATCAAAGCATGCTTGAGGACCAAGTGTGTGTGCTGCCTTGTTAAGCGGCAAGCACGCCCTCCCAATCGATGATGTTCCAGCCCTCAACATGTGACTCGGGTCATTTCAACCCAAGAAACTGGAACTTCTGTCTCCGAGCATGCATGCACGCAATGAGCAAGCTGGAGATTTGCCGCTTCCTCCCCACTGCTGCAACTTTGGTCCCCGGTAAGTCTGGGGCCATGATTTCACACATACATTTTGTGGACTTTTCATTCTGTTAATAGATGCTTTATTGAATTGATATTGCTAGTTACTTCACTGTACCTTCTCTTTGTATTTGGTATCCACCTGGAAGATGGCTCCCTAACATAGGTAGACGTATGCAAGTAAGGTACATACCAAATATCTATGACCATTAAAAAACAGTTAGAAAAGGGCTGGAGCAAAACATCTGAGACTTTTGTAGGAAAGCAACAAGAGTGGCCATGAGATTAACGTTATTTCTTGTTGGCAAGGGCTCATATTTTGTGGAAAAGTCCAAGCTAGTTAATCTCCAGCAGAAATCAGTCTGCCTTACTTCCCATCTCATGGAAGAACAGTATCTAGATCAGCGGCTCAGCCCCTAAGACACCATTGAAACTGGAATTGAGGTTGATTCTGCATGGGCCAAAAACAGTGGTGTGAAAACAGTGTGAAAACAGTATAAACCCTTTTACACCGTTTTAAACTCTTTTACACCATTTTCACACCGTTTTCACACTGCTGTTTTTGGCCCATGAAGAATCAGCCTGAGATTGTAAATCAGAAAGGTTTAAGCAAAGTTGATGACTTGTTTTTTGTTTCTCAATCATTATTTCCCAGCCCCATGTGAATGGGGTATTGAACAGACTAGAAATTTGTAAGTGGAAGCCATTATAAAGCTCAGTTATATGCCTTACAAATGCTAACAATCTAAGAACCATAGAACAGATTCATGTATATTCTGATTTGAGCTTATATTTAATTTTATGAGCAAGAAGACAACCCCCTTTAAAAAAGAACAATTGCAATTTCCTGTAGATGTAGAATATTCAGATAAGCAAGAATCTGACACCACCAACATTCCTTAGCATTCCTTTAAGACATTTTAAAATACAGAACTGGTGCCAGTGTTCTCTGTACCGTCAAACTGTATTTAATACATTATTAGATCCTTTCCTAACTCTACATTTTCATTCTAATAAATGTCAAGGCATCCAATTACCAGAAATTTAAATATTTGTACAAAAGGTTCTTTATAACATGAGCACACAGTGAAGGTATCTGAACAGCTTTGCAATTAAAGAAGCTGAGATAAGTCACTTGAGGCAAAAACTCACACTGCACTAATAATCCCCCCTTATCAAATATCTGTCCATTACCTAAAAAAAAAATAGCCTGCATCTTTTTTTGACAACTTCGAAATACTTATTAGCTTTCTGGCACACACATGAGAATCAGTAATGGGCTCTGGGCAATGACCAATTCTAGAGGGGAAGAAATGCACTTTAATGTCATTGCATCACAGAAGTAACTAGCCCTCATCTCAATCTTCTTTTCTCATTCTACACTCATAGTCATATATCCTCTTGATTAACTACCATATTACAAAGCAAAAGTAATGGAATATAGTAATAGAAGATCATAAATGCAGTAGTTGAAGGTGGAGTGTGGGAGAAATGCTAGAAAAAAAAGCTGAGAAACTTGTTTTATTCTCTTTTCTCCACAAGCTTGGTATAATGATTACAGTGTCAGACTGTATTGGACTTCAGAGACACTGGTTCAAATCCCACACTTTGCCATGGGAAGTTTGGTGAGAGACTGTAGGCCAGTCATATACTTTCAGCCTTACTCCCCTCATATAGGTTGTTGCTGTGAAAAGAGAACAGACTGATGCAAGCCACTCTGAGTCTCCAATTGGGAGAAAAAGGGGTGTGTGTGTGTGAATGGTGGTACCAAATAGATGTCCTGAGTCCACAACCACTGTTCCTTGTAAAACAACTCTCATACTTCAATTGCCTGTACCTTGTGCTCCATCTTAAATTTATCTCAAACATTGTAGTCAAATAGTCAAATCTCCATCAAGTGAGGATTCTGGGCATCTTAGACTCAAGATAGATATTTGGTTCTCCTGTAAAATGTAGAAGGCTCTGTTATTCTGACCCTCACATCTATAACTTTGCTACAATTTAATATTAGTCTGCATTTGGACAGATCATATACCAGCTCTGCTAACCTTCCACCAAAATGGAATCAGGACAGAGGCATTCCCTCCCATTTAAGCAAAGTGGGTAGTTGCCCAAGGCTAGCCTCTGTGGGGCGCGCAGGTTTGTTTGTGGGATTTTTTGTATTTTTGGGGTTTTTTCCATTTTTGGCCTGGGCAGAGGGAGTGTTTTTAGACTAGCAGCACCAAAATTTCAGGGATGCTTTGGGAGACTCCTCCTGATACTATCACCCAGGCTTGGTCAGGAAAGTTCAGGGAGTCCAAAGCTATGGACTCCTCAAAGGGGGTGCCCCATCCCTCACTGTTTCCAATGGGAGCTAATAGGAGACAGGCTACACTTTGAGGGTCGATAACTTTGGACCCCTGGAACCAAACTTCACTAAACTCCTGGCAGGTATCATCAGGAGAATCTTTTACTGATACTCACTAGGTTTTAGGAGCGAGTCCAGGGGGGTCCAAAGCTATGTGGACTCTCAAAGGGGGTGTCTCACCATCCATTGTTTCCAATGGGAGCTACACCTTGTGGTCCATGGACTTTGGACCCCTGGAACCAAACTTCACCAAACCTGGGTGGTATCATTAGGGGAGTCTCCTAAAGTTACCCTGGAAAAGTTTGTACAAGCTAGCTTAACACTTGCACCCCTGTCAGCAGGCACCTCCTAAATTTCCTGATTTTCCTTTTAAATCCCCCCTGCCTTTGACATGGATTTGAAGTGAGGTTCCTGGAGGTCCCCCCAGCTTTAAATATTGCAAGTGATGCTGTTTCTCAGGGTGGGGGAGAATCAAACTGTGTCAGCATCACTTTCAATGTTGTGCTTAAACTGGGAACCCCAGATTCTCCCTTTAAGGTGGATTTAAAAGGGTAATCTGGGCTCCCTAGTTTAAAGACCATTGAAAATGATGCTGTTTGGGGGTGGATTCCAGCATCACTTGTTTAAACTAGGGAGCCCAGATTCTCCTTTGAAGCTACTGAAAGCCATGCTATTTCCCCCAATTGGGGGTACCTGGATACAACACCATGTAATACATTTCATAGCAGTAATAAAACATTTTGAAAGCATTTTGAAAATGTTTTAAAAAATTATTTCTGCTGTGTGGCATGGCTTATTGCTGTGCTCAGATTTGTGAGTTGGGGGATGTTCTATAATGTGATGGTGACTTTGAAACAACCTGGTGTAAAAAATCATTGCTTGGTCCCAGTGGGGGAGGGTGGCTGCCCATGGGGGGTGCCAAACTCCAGTTTGCCTAGATACGCCACTGGGCGTAGCTACAAGGAGGGGGTGCGCGTTGCATTGGGCACGCGCCTGGGGGGGCACCAAACCCAGGTTTTGCCCAGGGCTCCAGTTTGCCTAGATATGCCACTGCCTGTGGGGGGCGCAAAAACTGCAGGTTCATTTGTGGGATTTTCACATTAGGAGGTATCATTAGGAGAATCGTTTACTGATACCACCCAGGTTTTGTGAAGTTTGGTCCAGGGGGTCCAAAGCTATGGACTCGCAAAGGGGGTGCCCCATCATCTATTGTTTCCAATGGGAGCTAACAGAAGATGGGGGCTACCCATTAGAGGGTCCATAACTTTGGACCCCCTGAACCAAACTTCACCAAACCTGGGTGGTATCATTAGGGGAGTCTCCTAAAGATACCCTGAAAGTTTGGTGCTGCTAGCTTAACAATTGCACCCCTGCCAGCAGGCACCTCCCAAATTTCCCCAGATTTTCCTTCTAAATCCCCCCGCCTTTGACATGGATTTAAAGGGAGAATCTGAGGTCCCCAGTTTAAACATTGCAAGTGATGCTGTTTCAGGGTGGGGGAGAATCAACCCCAAATTGCATCACTTTCAATGTTGTTTAAACTGGGAACCCCAGATTCTCCCTTTAAGGTGGATTTAAAAGGAGAATCTGGGCTCCCTCGTTTAAACACCATTGAAAATGATGCTGTTTGGGGGTGGATTCCAGCATCACTTATTTAAACTAGGGAGCTCAGATTCTCCTTTGAAATTGGGGGTACTGGATACAACACCATAAAATGTTTTCATAGCAGTAATAAAACATTTTGAAAGCATTTTGAAAATGTTTTCAAAAAATTATTTCTGCTGTGTGGCATGGCTTATTGCTGTGTTCAGATTTGTGAGTTGGGGCATGTTCTATAATGTGATGGTGACTTTGAAAAAACCTGGTGTAAAAAATCATTGCTTGGTCACAGTGGGGGAGGGTGGCTGCCCATGGGGGGCGCCAATCCCCAGTTTGCCTAGATACGCCACTGGGCGTAGCTACAAGGGGGGGTGCACGTTGCATTGGGCACGCGCCGGGGGGGCATCAAACTTAGGTTTTGCCCAGGGCTCCAGTTTGCCTAGTTACGCCACTGAATCAGGATGATTTGGGCATGAGCACACATCCAAGTGGTTCATTGATGCCATCTTTCTTACTCCTCATGCTGGTCCGCCAAAGGTCCCATTTCTATTTAATATTTTAATGTTTATTGTTATCAGTTTAAAATGCTGATGCTGAATTGTTTTAGATATTGTATTATTCATTTATGTATGTCAGCAGCTCTGACCACAGCCATTGGCTGGGAAAGGGAGGGATAGTAACCCTAATAAATAAATAAAGCAGACATTTTATCAAGGATATTTGATCCCTGACCTCTGGAGATCAATTCTAATTCTGGGAAATCTTCAGGCCCCACCTGAAGATTGGCAACCCTATCTATGGCTTTATCAGTAATCACAAGGGGAAATGGAACAGCTGCAAGCCCCAATTGAAAAGTAAGGGGGTTAATTTCCACAATAAGAATGTCCGGCTTAATCTGATTGATCTTGGCTGCTAAACAGGCTTGATCCCAGTTAGTATTTGGATGAAAGATTAATGGAAGACACCTCTATTACTGTCTTGACTAGAAATGCCACAGGGTCACCACAGGCTCCATCAGTAACTTGACTGCACTTTACACATTCACAAGCATTTCTAAATATTATTTGTATGTGTGTGTTAAATTTTCATGGCAATGCTGCTTTCAGTTACATCCTTTAGCAAGGTTATGGCCTTTGTTGTCGAGAGCTATGAAACAAGTTATGCTCCAAAATGCCCCATATAAAACATTTAAGACAGTGGACATTCAATTACTTGTACTTGTTGTTTGAACTTATATTTCATTTTTAATTTAACAATAAAAACAATAAAGGAACAAATAAACCTATCACCACTATACATATTTTTTCCTTTCCCCCACCCCATTATGTTGCTTGTTCACATCACTAGTAAACTAACAAAATTGTTACAATATCATTCCAAACATACTGTTTTATAGTTATTTGGTTTTTCATAGTTTAGTTGCTTTTCATCGAATAAACCAATTATAGTCCACAATTCCTCTATTAAAGGGCACTTCTTTATCATCAGTGTTAAAGACAAGAAACTTTTTCTGCCTGCTGGTCTTTAGGAAAGCCAACATTGACAAATGACACCATTTTTAGCACCTCCTGCCAATAACTGCTGCCTTTTTCATATCCCCTGTCAATACTAATGACTATTTCTTAAAGAGAACAATTAATGAATCTTTCTAAACGACCTTTTAACAACTACTAAAGATGGGCAAAAGAAGTAACATAATATTTCCCTTTGGATTTTCCTGTGGTTTTACTTACATTCTATGCTTTGCTGTGGCATATTTGCATTTCTTATACTGAACACTTTGACATAGCTTGGACTAAACATTGTAGGCTGTCCATATGGGAGATGAGTTTTACATTCGTCTTGTTCCAGGGTGAGAGAAAGTATTCCAATGTAAACATCCCAGCTCCAGCAAACTCAAGTTATATACTTTGGAGCAGCCAGCTGTCTTGCAAAAGATATCACTGTGCAGAAGCTGCCATCTAAACATGTGCCAATGTACCATATATAAAAAGAGATGGAAGACAGTGATAGTTGCTCCATAACAAGATGTAAATATGCTAATGTAACAAATTGTACTGCATATCAAGCCCACCACTCAAGTCAATATTTACCCCTGCAGAATTGATATAAGCATTTCGTGGAAAGCATCTCAGGCATTCAGATGCCACCAAATTCTGTACATACAAGGTCAGAACTCCTGTAGTTATGTTTGATCATCTGCCAGTTCATTTTATGTTTTACTTCCTGGTCATGAGCAGAGAACCAGTTGTTAACAAAGTTTTTATAATGTGTCTGAACAAATTCACTTCTTAAAAAAATAAATATACTATTTTCTTTGACAAATGGATTGCTTTCTATTAGTTGCCACCACTTCCTGAACACAAGCTAAATGTTCACCACTTACAATTTTTAAAAGACAGGGAGTTAAAAGGGGAGGGGAAAATTTGAAATTTCTAGTTGAGACTTACTACCTACCTTCTCTACATACTGCCCTAGTGCCCATAGTCTAGCTGACCTTGTGACTGTGTAAGCCCAAAACACGGACAATGCAATATATCAGGTACTCATCCCTTAAAGAATGCATCCAACTGAGCAGGTGGAAAGACGAAATAAAATGCAAGTTTCCATGCTTGGCAAGTGATTCATTTTAATGACCCATACAAATCTATGTGAATATATTCAGCTGCATAAACAACAACAACCTTTCTTCTTTTCCCCATTAGATACATTAAAAACAAGTGACAAAAGAATATAGAAGCATTGTGAAAAACAGTAATTCTTTGATAATTATTATTTTTTTCAGCCTGAGAAAATACTGGTTGTTTGTCATTTTTAATGTTATGAGCTATACATAATCCCATGGTTCCCTTTGTTGAAGCTGTTTGGATGAATACATTTGTATTTCTTAGGCTGACTGCCAAGCAGAAGATGTCAGGAGAAAAGTTTTCATAGCAATTCTGCATTATAGTGTCTAGTGGAACAGAAAATCCAGATGTTTCTGAGCTTTCAGCTTAACAATTCAGTTCATCCTAAAACAAGCATAAATTGAATTTGCCTTCGGAATTCAGTGTGGTATGGCCAGCCAAGTAAAATGGACTAAGGTTCCAACCTATGAGAATAGAGAAATACATATACTAACTGCTTTTCCTTTTCTGTTCCTTAGGAGAACTGCTGATCTGACCCCATTTCAGGTTGACCAATATAAGGAGTTTGATGTGGTTATAATTTAATGTAATGGTCATCTGTTTAACTTGGAAATGTACAGTCTTGGATCATTGCAAATACTCATGTTCCTGTCAGTTTGTTTGAAAACATATTTCAAGAACCATAAAATACCATTCCCATTGCAGCAACTTTCTCTGAAGACAGGACTCATGCATTATTTAAGTACAGGAAACAGTATTGCAGAGGAAGACGGAGGCAAAGCCATTTCAATCAAAAACCTTTGTCATTTTCTCGCCAAACTCTGAAGAAGGGGAAAAAATGCCTTAAAATAATAAAATGCCAATCTATTTGTTATCTACATGGTTTGTGTTAGTTGAGATGTAGGAAGAAGCTTTGGCTGTTTCCGCACGGGCGGAAAATGACGGCCTGGAGACGGTAAAACGCCGCTCTGGCTGCCATTCGCGATCGACGGCGCATAAAGCGCAGCCGCCGCCGCTTCGCTGGCCACCGCTGGCCTGCAGTCGGCGTGATTCGAGAACGCTTAGCCGCTTCTTTGATTACGCCGCTGGCAGCCGCTGCCGCGTAAACGGCAGCGCTTCACGCGCCTCATCTTCGCACTTCACTTTAACAGGTTAAAATGAGGTTTGGGGACGCCTCAGCCCTGCCGAGCAGGCGCTACAGGGCTGGCGGTTCCCAGGCTCCGCCATTACCGGAGGCCCAGGAACAAGCGGGTCGTATGGGCTGGCGTCACGCTGCCCGCCTGACCGTCCGTGCGACGGTCCTAGCGTCTTCGGGTCGGCTGTTTCGTGCCGACTCCAGCCGCTTCACCGCGGGCGGAAGGCCTTTGTTCCCAGTGGTGATTGCTGGCAGAATGAAAACCTGTTAAGAAATATCATGTATATACAGGAGGGGTGTTTTTTAAAAAAAATAAAAGGCTGATTCTGCATGGGCCAAAAACAGCAGTGTGAAAACAGTGTGAAAATGGTATAAAGGGGTTTAAAACAGTGTAAAAGGGTTTATACTGTTTTCACACCGTTTTCACACCGCTGTTTTTGGCCCATGTGGAATCAGCCCAAGAAAGGAAAGGAAATACAGGAACAGTATGCTAGACTAGCTTCCTGGCAAATTAATACAGTGGACAGATGGTTTTTCATTATGTGTTATAGAGAAATACAAGGTTTGTGACAATGTGTTTTGTACTGATGCTTATTCATCTGTGAGAGAGTAATTTTCAGGCTGCTTGTTTAGAGCACATTCTAAATCTTCCTCTGCATCTGCAGAACACTTGCCTAAAACCAGGATTGTCAGTGTCAATATTTTACTTCTAGTAAAGCTGCTACAGGTAATGTCTTAATGACTTCTCAAAAGTTCAAGAAATGAGTGTAGAAAATAGGATTCCAGGACTAGGACATAACGCGTACAGTCTAAATGTATTCTTCACTTAGCATGCAATGCAAAAAATCTTATTCAAGACTCATTTTGTTTCTCGTAACATATGGTCTAAACAATTAGTAGAGGCATCCCTCCCCCCAATCTCCTCATACACAGGCAAGCTTGATTTCTATTTATAACAGCTTATGGATGACAAATAAAAGCAGAGGAGGCATGCTTGTGGAATCGATCAGAGAACAAGAAAAGATAAACGATTAAGGACTAATCCTTATAATTTGGCAACCTAGTTCTTATACATGAGGACTGTTTGATAGGGAACAATGGTTGTGAATACAGGATACTTGCACATTTATCTAATTTATACCCTACTTTTCTCCTCAGTGCAATCCAAACTGGCTTTAATGGTCTCCCTTCCTCCATTTTAACCTCACAGTAACCTTATGAAGTAGGTCAGTCCAAGGCTATGTGACTAGCCCAAGGTCACCCAGCAAATTTCCTTGGTAGACTGAGATTTGAACTTGAGTTTTCCAGATCCCAGTCTCATACTATAACCCCTACAAAATGTTGTTCTCAATAAGGGACTGGTGGTAAAGTACCTACTACCAGACTAGACCAAGTAAAGCAAACTCTTAAAGGCTCTGACCAAGACAAAACCTGTACAGGGCCTAAATAATGTTTTGGATTCCAGAACCTTTTCTCATTGTTGGAGCTGAATGTTTGCATAACATAGCAGCATCTGTTTTTTCTAGTTTTATGCTTTTTATTTTTGCTTTGAACATGTAAATCTGAAGATTTTTCCCCATTTCCCATTTTGTTTCTAGATGTTTCATTGCTTATATCGATTCATAGCTGGGTTATAGTTCTATTTAGTTATATAGTTTTTTTCTAAACTACCTTTTGGATCTCTCTGGTTCCAAGGATATTTAAACCATTTTAAAATCAAATAGTATATAATAAAAAAATAAGAAAAATAAATTTTAAAATAAATTTGATCTATCTCCACACCACCCTAGCAGAGCTAATCATAACAATCTGTCAATCTAAAGGTGTGTGGTGTGGGGAGAGGAAGGGAAAGAGTTTATAAGCCACTTTGAGATTCCTTCCAATTTAAAATAGCAGGGTATAAATCCAAACTCTTTTTTGTCCTCTAAATTAAAGGTCCTCCAGAAAAGGCCTTATACAGAGTGGTAAACTACAGTACTACAGTAAAAATCTCTGCTAACAACCTGAGTTTGATCCTGACAGAAGACAGTTCCAGGTAAATGGCTCAAGGTAGATTCAATCTCTCATCCTTCTGAGATTGATAAAATGAATACCCAGCTTTCTGGGTAAAGTGAGATAAAAGAAAGAAAGAAAGAACGAACGAAAGAACGAAAGAATGAAAGAAAGAAAGAAAAGGTTTATTAATAGCAGAAAGGGCCTAAGTCTGCCTAATAAACATCATGATATGATACCACCACATGGATCAGTAAAGACTTGGGGCTTGCACAGGGGGACTACCTTTACCTTTTAGAAAAGGTGTCCTTTAATTCAATCTGGTGAGATGTGGTTACTCTGATCTACTGAGAAAGGACATTTCACTGGTGGTGATGACAGCCAAAAGGGTCCTAATCAACTGAATTTTGGTTCAGACTGGTTTGCCTGCCCAGCAGCCGGGGCGTGACTTTCTCTTGTGCCTGGGCTGCTGGGTGGGAAGAGGAGCTGAGGGTAGCTCCTCTTGCCTGCCTAGCAGCTGGGGCGCAAGAGGAGCCAAAGTTATTTAACTCCCCTCAGAATAAAATGTCAGATGGCTGTGGGCTTCAGTGGAAGGGAGGAGCTAGTAAGATGTGCCACCCCCACCATTACAAAAACTAGGCTTCTTAACTGAGTGGCTGGATCCAAGCCAACATATAGAATAGTATTTTGCTGTGAATCACGCATTGAATAGTCAAGAAGATGATTTTGAATTTATACCTTGCCTTTTTTACCTGTAAGGAGTCTCAAAGTGGCTTACAAACTCCTTCTCTTCCTTTACCCACAACAGACATCTTGTGGTAGGTGCAGCTGAGAGAGTTCTGAAAGAACTGTGACTAGTGCAAGGTTATCTAGCAGGCCTCATGTACAGGAGCTGGGAAACAAATCTAGTTCACTAGGTAAGACTCAACCACTCATGTGAAGAAGTGGGGAATCAAACCCAGTTCTCCAAATTAGAGTCTACCACTTGTAACTACTAAACCACTTAAGCAAATATATGTATGAATGATTCCCTAAATACCTGGTAAATTAATATTATGACTATTAGTTACCATCTTGGCTTGCTTCCCCATCCCTTTGTTTTTTCATCTCCATTAATCCAGATAAATTATTTGTTTATTTGTTTATGTTTATTATTTTGCCTTCCTTTAAGTTCTAGTGGGGCTCAATGATAGGGATATCCACGATCTTGGCTTGTAGATAGATGTATAGTTTTAATTGCTTTAACTGTTTTTAGATGTTATTATTGTACTGATATTTAATGTTGGAAACTGTCCCAAGCCTGAGAGGGGAGGGGTAGTCTAGAAATTTAATAGAATAAAATAAATAAAAGTTATGCATTTTGTAAACACTTAATGAAGGCTGAATTATTTCTACTTTTAACTATTTTCTTTTATGTTCCTTTCAGTGAACCTTCTTTATTCTGGATGATAGCTATTGATAATGGCAAGCAAGTATGTAACAGACTGAAGACTCTTATGGCCCAGACAAAATGGAACACTATCAATAATGTAGGAGGCTGCAATGCAATAACATCACAGGACTCTGTTCATAGTATTTGTTTGCCTCCCATGTGTCTCCCAGGTCAATTGCTTCTACAGGATATTACTTGCATTCTTGTCGAGATGTGAAAACTTACTGCTTGAGGGCAGGCAGGTAGGAAGAGAAGAGGGGGATCTTTACATACGCTGGGGATATTTTTTGAAAAATCCAGCTTTGTTAAAGCATGATTCCTTGATCAAAAATATTTTCCAAGATAAACAGGAGGGGGAAGGAGCCACGATGTGAGCCATCTTGAGCAACTTGAACAAAGGATGAAGTAAAAATAAGAAACGAATAAATAAATTTCTCTTCATATATTTATTTGTCATCTTTATTCATTTTAGACAATCTCTCAACTAATGGCAATGTATTTACTGCACTTTTGCAATGGGTGAAAGTTATTCTTCCTGGGATCATAGACGATCCAACCAGGTCATTAAAGACTGCATGAAAATCTGTATGTTCAAAATCATCTTGATAGCCCAGACATACAAATATCAGAAGACTCTTAAAGAAGACTCTTATAATGGCTGGCTGACATATTGATTTGCCCTTAGCATTGTTTTCTACTTTTGTAATGCCATTTGCTATATTCTTTAATATATTGTGTTGAACACATGCTCTGTTTCAGATTTCTGTCTCCTTAGTCCTATTACATTGTTTCACAGCTTTCTCCTCCCACTGATTGCAATGACTTACACTGTGAATCTGTCTTAAATTTCAGAAAGAAAGGTAGACTATCAATAGTGTGAATTAAAAAAAAACACCATAAAACTCTTTGTACCATTGGCTGCTGAGTAGCATGCAGTGATAACAGGTCTGTGAGCAAGAAGGTGGGAAAAACTAGGACTGCCAATGGACTGTGATAAGGTTCATGGAAGATCCACTGCTGATTGCATGGTCTGAATACTTCAGTGGCAACCTAATGAACAGGTTTGAACTGCTTGCAATCAGAGAACTGAGTGAGATAATCAGTTCCCTGTTCTCAACTAGTGAACAGATGGTGAGCCAAACGAATGGCTGTTCAAGCATCCCCTGAGGGATGCATGAACCTTCATTTCTTTTTGTAGTTTTGTTTTGTTCTTTTTCTGCTGTGCTGTGCTGGTTCAAATTGATCAGCCAGCTGGGTCACAAATCAAGAGATGGGAAGAGCTCAAGGCTACCGGAAGGGAAAGGATTAATTTAACAGTCTGGAAACGTTGAATTTAGAGGGAAACATTGGAACTGGTTTGAGATTTCCATGTGCTCTTTTCCCCAAAAGGAATTAGTAATTAATTAAGCAACATTTCACACAATTACAAAACAGAAGACATTAGAATCAATAGGAAAAGTGCTAAAAGCTAAAAGCAACAAGCACAAAACAGGCTTTGAAAAGCAGGGATTCATTAAATTTCAGTGGAACAGGTAAACTCAGACTTTTGGCCAAAGAACACATGGAGGTATTTGTGTTCCGTAGTATCTTCATGCACAGTTATGCATGTAACAATGACAAAAGGCTGAAACAGATCACTGTTTAGTCCTGTAAAGATCCTTTAATAATACTTACATTGGCCTTTTCTGCACAAGTCATCTAAAATGTTGCAGAATGTTGTCAACTTGCCTCTCCCCACTTTACCATGATGTTTGTCCACAGTCGCCTTTTCCAAATATTTCCTGGGTGCCATGAAGTTTTTTTATTTTTATTTTTTTGCTTATTCATTGACATGATGCTTCATTGATTCATTGCTTTGATGCCCTGTAGGGCTGTTTAATCAGTGCTTCATTGATTCATCCAAACAGCAAAAAAAAAATTAAAACATAGAAATGATATGAATAAAATGAGGATGTGAGGGTGAATGGCATGAGGTCAAGAACCAAAAAACAATGCAGAGGGGGAAGTTGGGCGCTGGCACAGTGGCATGGAAAACAGAAGTGGGAAAGATAAAGGTTTTTAGCTATGGCCCCTTCCGCACGGAGGCGACGCTGGGATGACGACGCTGGGACCGTCCGCATGGACGGTCCCAGAACCGGCTGAGACAACGGTGCTGCGGAGCGCTGCCGCCCGGCCGACCTGCCTCTTCCCTGTCCCTCTCCCATCGCCTCCTGCTGCCGCCTCTGCAGGCTGGTTCTCAGAGGCCTCCACGCTGCCCCTCCGACCTCCAGGGGTCAGAGGACAGCGGTGGGAGGGCCTTCGAAGGCACAGCAGGGCGACGGAGGCGACGAGGTGAGTGGGAGAGGGACGGGGACAACAGCGCATTTCCGGCGGTGCTGTTTGTACCGCGCCGCCGGGAATGCGTTGTTGTGCCAAAAACCTCCCTCCAGGAGGGAGGTTTTTGGAGGCGGCCTGAGGCCGCCCTGGGGGAGGCGGAAGGGAGCCAGGTCGGCGCTGCTGTGTTTTGGCAGAGCCGCCTGTGCGAACGGCTCCCTGGGGACGGCGTTTTTGCCGTCCCCAGGGCGTCGTTATTGGCCCGTGCAGAAAGGGCCTATGATAGCTCTGTGAGGGAAACTAGCTCCAGAATGTTTCAGCCAAAAAAAAGAGAAGCATATGTAATTTAAAACTTTTATGGAACTTTAATAAATCATTCCCTCTGTGGTGTTCCATGCTTCAGTTTCCCATGTCTGTCCCATAAATGTTTCATTTTCCTTCTAATCTGTTGAATTTGAAAACCCTATGATTCTTTTGGCTGAAATGTTTCCAATCCAGCTTCTCTTGCAGTGTAGTATTCTTTAAATGCTTTAAACTTCCTGCCGAAAAGCTGGCCCATTTCTGAAGCCCTGTGCCCTCACTCAAGTTTTCCCTTGAACCTGGCACACTATTTTTTGTGTCCCTTGCCTCACTCCTCTCCCCCTCACCTCTTGATTTTCACCATTTCATGCCCCCCCACACAGTGTTGTTCTCTCTCCCTTGAATGCTCTCTTATGTGTTTGTAAACTTACTCGCAAGTAAACCCATATTTACCCAAAGTACCGAGTCAACAGATTTTCTTCCTGCAGATTCTTTTACCTGCAGGTGAATTTACTTGCGAGTAAACCTGCAATTACTTGAAACAATGATTCAACAGATTGACAAGACATCAAATCAATGCATCAGCAAAAAAATGAAATGTTTGGGGGAGGTGAGTACAGAGAAACATCATGGTAAAGAGGGAATTGAAAACATTCTGGAGTATTCTAAATGATTTGTGTGGGAAAGGCCAATGTAAAAGGGTTTTCATAAGCCATGGAGAAAAAGTGTTTTGGAAACATTTTCCAAACCACGAGGTGGTGGTGGTGGTGGTGGTGGTGGTGGTGGTGGTGGGGGCGGCAGCAGGGGGAAAAATGCAGAACTCCATGGGGAAACATTTTATTTCCAGCCTGAAAATGCTGTATCATGTAAAAAAGGCCATTGTTGCATGCAGGCAGGCAAGGATCATAACCTAAACATTTAACATAAGCATCAACATTTATATGCATTGCAACAGTGAGAAAATATGCTGTTGCCATTGTAATGTTGTTCTGGCAACATCATATATTTGGATGTGAGGACGATCTGGTTGTGACATCTGTTGATCACTAGGATTGATTTGGCATTATGTATTTATTTCATGCAATTTATTTTGTTTATCTATGATGAAAGAAATATAAACTGGTACTAGCCAACATAATCAGTAATTCCCCCCCTCCAAAATAATATGTGATAATGCATGCTCACAGTGATTGGAAGTTAATCCATACCTGCAAAGGAAAGTGCAGTGACATTTGTCTTCTCTTTAGTAATAAAAAGTTTGAGTATTGCTAGTTCACAGCACACATTTTCCATGCAATAATAATTTGCAAAATGAAATACTAGCCATGTTTTGTCCACTTTTTTTTCACCTGTATCCTAAAAGTGTTTTTGTACTTTCACATTTTGGTGCTAAGTACTAACGTTATTTGAATATTATTTATGAGCGCCTTTCTCAAAATAACTTTTCACACTTCTCACACTTCTCACAGAATAGAGTAAGTCTAAATTAAACTTGCATGTGTAACTCTTCTGCCAACACCAGCACAGTTGACAGATTACGAATGATGGCCTAGAATATTCAGTACACTTTCTATAACTAGTGCCTGAATGGGGCTGCAAGAATGAAGGGAATGTTATCGGTCACCTTCAGTTATATACAGTTGATGGGCTTGGTGGGGCAGGTCACAAATCTTTCAGACCAGGTGCAAATGTTAAATTCCAAATTTCTTCTTGAGAGGTCATGTGACTTATTGACCTTCCTAAAGTAGTAGTGAAAACAACTCCTAACTTTTCCTGTGGATTGTTGCTCACTTCAAGTTCTATGTCTCTGCTTCATACTCATCCTGCCTCAGAAGGTGCAGAGGTCTACTTTTGTACTATTTCAGTGCTTATATCTAATACAATACAGCTTGAAATCTGGTCACTAATGACAGAGTAGGATGGTGTTTAGCATGTCAGACTAGGTGCTACAGTTTTGAATACTCAGTCTGCCATGGAAGCTCCTGGGTGATCTTTGAAAAATAATTCTATCTCAGCCTAATTTCCCTCACAAGCTTGTTGTTATGAAAGTAAAATGGAATAATGCTATAAGGTGCTTTAGATCCACTGGGAAGAAAAGCAAAGTATAAATATCTAAATAAGTAAATCTATGTATCAAGCAAATGTTCATCTCAGCTTTCCTTCAAAGAGCTCAGGATGGTATACATGGATCCCCCTCCTCATTTTATCCTCACAACAACCCTGTGAGGAAGGCTGATCTGAGAGAACAATTGGTCCAAAATCACCCAGTGTACTTAATTGGGATTTGAATTCAGATGTTCCCATTCCTTTTAACTAGTCTAACTGCTACACCGTAGTGGCTTTTACATTAATGCTGCCATTCCCCATTTAATAATTGGAGTTGCTACACACAACATAAGGAGGTTTAAATAAGCACACAAATGTATATTGACTACAGATACAATGAGAACATAATGTGCAGTTGAATAATGGAATTCCTGACCACAGCTGAGATTCAATATCAATATCAATAACCGTTTAATTAGTTGTAAACACAGTGATGTGGACACAAAGTTAAAACAATAGGAATGCTTAAAATGTAAAGTATTCAAGGTTGCAAGAATTCTGGAAAGGTGACAGATACATGCAGTGAAGTTTCCTATGGCCAAACTTTTGACTTCTCTTTTATAGCAAAGTTATCAGATGTATGAGTGATTAAATTAAGTCTTGAAATTACCAACTGTGCCCTCATTGAGACAAGAAAAGAATTGTTCCCTTTACTCCAACTCCCTTGGATTTTAATGGAGAGATGATATCTCTATCCTGCTTTTATCAGGATAAGTTTATTATGGCAGTAGAATGAATGAAACCAATAATTGGCTTTATGTAAATTCAGAATTTTCTATTGAAGATGCTGGAATTAATGTGGATTGGAATGTAGCTGGAGAAATTTACCTTGGGAACTTGAAGAGCAATCATTATGTTTAGTATTCAACAGTCATTGTATTTTACAAAATAGTAGTTTCACTCTTGATTATGTTTCCAAGTCCCATTGAAACCAGTGAAATTTATGCATGCTTAACCGTGCACAGGATTTTAGCTGATACAAGAATTATTACACACTCATAAAAATAAAGATTCAGACATTTATTATGACTTGTAATGTTAACCAGGAATCTATTGCTCCACATTAACTCTTAAGTAAAATGAAGGTTTAGGATTTTAACCCTTCATCTCCAGATATTCAACAACTTTGAATTTATTGTGTATTCACCAAGGTTTGACCAGCACATGCAAAGGTTTATGGTCTCTGCCTATTTTTCCCTGTTCCTAATGCATAAACTTTGTTTGAAAAGGCTTGTATAGGACCAGCTGTTATATTTCCTTAAAACCTACTTCTTCAGTGAAAACTTCCTCTAGCATTGTCTACTGAATTAAAATTTAATTTGTATAAATTGATTTTGCTTGAGTTCATCCCTTGTTCTTTCTGACACTCTTTTTCTCCATCTAAACAGGGCATGGATCTGTTTAATCTGTTACTCTTAGGTGTTATTTCTACTTCTACCACTTTGTATGGTGAAGTTTGAAGTCTTCTTCCAGGTTAAGGTAACTCTGAGAACATAGGCTGATCCTTCTCTAAGGCAGCTCATACAATATTGAAAATAACTGCTATGTGAGTTGTGTGTGTTAAGTGTGGTTGCTGCGTCTGACTCATGATGACTACAAATCAAGCTAGGACATTTATTCTTTATATTCTTTTTTTTCCTGGTGAGTCTGTGTCTTCCTGGACTTGGTATAGCCTTGCCAGGTTGGTTTGTCTTGGATGATGTTATTTTAAAATTGTTTTTGTTGATTGCAAAGTTTCATTATTTCCTCAAGTTGCTGATTGATTCTTAAATTTGACATTGCTATAGATTCTTGGGTTGTACATTTTCTGGATTCTCTCAGCTAGGCTTCTGACAGCATTCCTATTTGGTTTGGCTTGGGCAATTCTTTGGTTGTATGTTTTTGTGAATTCTCAGGTTTTACATTTTTCCTCTGTAGGAATCAGCAAAGGCCCTTTCCGCACGGGCTCCGGGCGCCCTCACACCGGCAAGAATTAGCACCGGCAATTGGGGGGGGGGGGGGGTGGGGAGGGGGGATGGTGGGGGGGGGGGTGGTTTGGGAGGGGGGGGTGGGGGGGGGGGGGGGTGTGGGGGGGGGGGGTTGGGGGGGGGGGGGGGTGTGTGGTGGGGGCGGGGTGTGGGGGGGGGGGGGGGTGGGGGGGTGGTGGTGTGGGGGGGGGGGGGGGGGGGGGGGGGGGGGGGGGGGGGTGGGGGGGGGGGGGGGGGGGGGGGGTGTGGGGGGGGGGTGGTGGTGTGGGGGGGGGGGGGGTGTGGGTGGGGGGGGGGGGGGGGGGGGGGGGGGGGGGTGGGGGGGGGGGGGGGGGGTGGGGGGGGGGGGGGGGGGGGGGTGGGGGGGGGGGGGGGGGGGGGGGGGGGGGCTGGGGGGGGGGGGGGGTGGGGGGGGGGGGGGTTTGCCATCCCCAGGCCGCCGTTTTTGGCCCGTGCGGAAAGGGCCAAAGAGACAGGATTTGCGGGGGTGGGGGGTTCCATTGCTGACGTAGCTGCAGCAGAAACACGGCCTCCACGACAGTTTTCCCCCGTTTCCTAAAACTGGCCGCCACCCCTCCCTGGGGTGACCAGGGTTTTGTATTTATTTTTTAATGGCATTAGAATATGTCAACATATTGTTGCACTAATAAGTGTAGCAGTTTCTCTGAATTCCCAACTTTCATTTAAAAAAAAAAATGGGGGGGGGGGGGGGGGGGGGGGGGGGGTGGGGGGGGGGGGAGTGTGGGGGGGGGGGGTCGTGGGGGGGGGGGGGGGGGGGGGGGGGGGGGGGTGGGGGGAAACGGGTGTTTTTGAGGACGGCCTGACGCCGCCCTGAGGGAGGGGAAGGGGAGCCAGGTCGGCGCTGTGCAAATGGCGGCCTGGGGACGGCATTTTTGCCATCCCCAGGCTGCCGTTTTTGGCCCGTGCGGAAAGGGCCAAAGGTTCAGGGGCCCATAGACTTGGATCTCTTGGTCTAATTTTAATTTAATTTAATTTTTATTCATGTCCCATTTTTCACTCCAAACAGTTTACATAATTTTCCTACTCTCCATTTTATCCCCACAATAATCCTATAAAGTACGTTAAGCTAAGGCTGATTCCGCGTGGGCCAAAAACAGTGGTGTGAAAATGGTGTAAAATGGTTTAAAACGGTGTAAAAGGGTAGACACCATTTTCACACCGCTGTTTTTGACCCATGCAGAATCAGCCTAAGAGTGTGTGACTGGCCCAAGGTCACCCAGCAAACTTTATCAGCATAGTGGGGATTTGTACCTGGCTCTATCAGATCTTAGGCCCTTTCCACACAGCAAATGTATAATGGGTTGCACTTGAGATAAACTAACCTGTTTTCCTGCTGGGCATGCACAAATGAAACCCCCCCCCCCATGCTGATGTCTCACAATACAACCATCCTCACCTGCATAGCTAGGCAGATGTAAGCTGTGACTTTTTTAAAAAAGGAAAACAGAAGCAAATAAAGTGCCTTCTGCCCAGCTGTTTGCTCACAAATGACTGCAACCTGGAATTTTTTTAAAGACTCTCAAATACTGTGGCCGTTTCCGCACGGCCGTAAGGGCGCCTCCACGCCGGCAGGAATTCCGCCGGCGTGGAGGCGGAGGCCGTTCACATGCAGGCATGCGGACGGCCTCTGGAGAGGCCGGCAGACGGCAGGCGGCTCCGCATGGAGCCGCCTCTTCCCCCTTCCCTTTCCCATGTACCTCTCATGTCGCCATCCTGCTGGCCTCCTCAGCCCCGCCCACGCTGCCCTCCGACCTCCAGGGGTCGGAGGACAGCGAGGGAGGGACTTAGGAGGCCAGCAGGATGGCGACACGAGAGGTACATGGGAAAGGGAAGGGGAAACAGCGTGTTTCCGGCGGCGCGGTTCGCACCACGCCGCCGGGAAGACGCTTTCCCCTCAACAACAACCCTTTAAAGGGTTGTTGTTTAGGGCGGCCTGACGCCACCCTGGGGGAGGGGGAGCGCAGTCAGGTCAGCGCTGCTGCGTTGCAGCAGCGCCGCCTGTGCGAACGGTGACCTGGGGGCGGCATTTTTACCGCCCCCAGTCCGTCGTTTTTGGCCCGTGCAGAAAGGGCCTGTGATTTCAAAAACCTGGTTTGGGGAAAATAACATGGGGCAGACTCATTTTAGGGGCGGGACTTGTGCGAAGTCCCCCCCAAAAAACATGTTTTTACCATCTTACACCTGTGTTTATTGACCCATGTGGAGGGGACCTCAGTCTGACTGTTTAACTGCTACACCTCGCTGTACTAATCCTTGCAGTAATTTTAATCTATACATTAAATCTATACATTTAAATTCATATACATTATAAACACCCTGTAGCTCATTCTTATTTTTTAGTATATCATTCAAAATAAAGTTATTCTGGCTTGAGAATCCATTTATGAGCTACTTTAGTTTTCAGTTGACTGTAACCTGCTTCCTTATATTACAGTCTGTTGCAGAAGAAAATGATCAGGAGTCTTGCAACATCTGGAAGTTTAACACAATTTTATTCTAGCATAAGCTTTTTTGGACTAGAATGAACTTCTTCAGATGCTATTGTTACTGGCCTAACAGGGGTAAGGGTTTTATTAAAGGGATTCTCCACCAGCTGCTAAAAGTGTAACAGCACACATAGGATTTTAAAAGTAGCAAAGGGGAATTTGCTCTCACGTTGGCAGCGAGAGGGGCCAGGAGGAGATCTTTTAGACTGTATAATACGGGGAAGGAATTCTGGCAATGAATATTCCACAGAGAAGCAAGAGTCCAAATTTAATTTAAACGTTTTATATAAATTTGTTTAAAAATACAAACACACAGTGAGACATAAGAGCACATACATTCAAGTTCCTAAGATATAAAAAGGTTTTAAAAGATAGATTGGATGATAGAGAAGGGAATGGGGGTTGTTGCGGAGTAATATGTTACCTAACGATTCTTAGAAGGGTAGAAGTAGAAGGCAGGGATTCCATGCCAGCACAGAAACCCAATGAAGGACGAATTCATGTCTCGACACCAACAAGAACATGTGGCAATGAGCAAAATGTTGCAGGTAAACTAAACTTTTATAAGGTGGGTCGTTCCTTGGTGGGAAAGGAACCAATCACGCTAAGTTTCACATCTGTGCTGGGTTTGGGGGTGCTAAGGTAATTAGTCAGCTCATCTACTGCTAAACCCGGGACAATGGGGCCAAAATTGCTTTGTTAAGCTAAACGAGGAAACGCTGAAAGGCTTCCATGCAGATTAACTCTTGAGATTTAGCTGAGACATTTAGATCAGGATAAGGTGAGTGGTTTTTAGGAGAGTCATGACAAAGGGAAGGAAATGCAAAGGAACAACTCTTTGTTGTTAACTTGGTTTCCAGAAAAGATAGGGAAATGACAGTATCTGATAGCAAGTGGCTTTTCATATTCTTTGTCTTTAACAGTATCTTTGCAAGGTGAGGTAATCAAGCTCATGCCCACAAACAAAATGAGACCTCCAGTTTATGCAGGAGTAACTCATCCTCTTGATTAGATTTTGTAAAGCAGACCTGTGACCTTTGGACATGCTGCTACCTGCATGGAGAAGTGTATGACAACTGGCTTCTGCCAATATTATTTTAAAGCAGAAATATATATAAATAATATTCTGGGGGTCCTTTGGGTCATTACACTATGAATCGATCATCACTATGCATACTTTTTGTGTTAAGAAGGGAAGTTTTTTGGAAAGGTGAATTGTTCTTTCACTAGTTTCCGAATATGGCAATTTTTAGTGTCAGATTTGGGTCCATTGACTGTTTACATAAGGACTAGTGTTTTTGCCCCATGTAGAAAGCAGAGAGAAGCATTGTAGATACATGATAGTGTACATCACACTGAATTATAAGCAAATACATGACTCCAAGGTAATGCGATAGATGCTAGCTAATAGGTCTTATAATGTTACTGCCTGTGATATAAAGGGACAGAGTTGGCATCTTAATTTGCTGTACTGTTCTCCTGGTTTATGTTTCTGTTTGGTGCCCCAATACTGTTAATAATTTTTTTGTTAATTAGATGACTGTCTGCAAGAAATGTCTGTTACCCAAGGCCTGTGTGAAAGAAATACCATTGTTTAGGATAGAGTCAGTTCACTGATGATGTATTGGAGTGGTCAGAGCTAGGTCTGTACAAACAATGGGTCTGTCTGGTAGTAAAGTGATCATAGATACTGATCTGGTTTGTAAATTTGTTTTCTCAGAACATTAAGTGGCTCCCAAAAATGTGTGTAAGCTATTGATAACAGACTGTGTGGTGTACTTTGGTTGGTAGCTGAAAGCATGTAGATACGTGTAGCAGTCAGTGGATTTCTGTCATGAGATAGTGCTTATGTATTCATCATGTTCTTGTACATTGGTGTCCAGAAAATTGGTCTATTGTATGTATGAATACAGGCTCAGGATGATAGTGTGGTGAAAGGTGTTCATGTCCTGGTGAAATCTCTTGAGAACCTCATGTGTCCAAATGATGAAAATGTCACTGATAAATCTTACATACAGAAAAAGTATTTGGAGCAGGAGCCAAGGAAATATTGCTCTAAGCCAGCTATGATGAATATATTTGCATACTGTGGAGCCACCATTTACCAAATACGTTTTCTGTCAGAGGGAAAATAAATTAGATAAAACTGCCCACTTTAAAAAGCTTTAAGACATTGTCTACACCAAAGAAACAACATTATCTACATTGAAGATCACAGTCAACATATTGTTAGTGCTACTGCAAGCCTAATCTATACTTATTTTTCTAAAGTGATATACTTTATTTCATGAACACTTTACATTCTGAAACATCAATATTTAAAGTCTACATATTGCAAAGAAATCTGGTCCAATTCAAATATAATGGTAACCCCCATGAGGATGGCATAGGGATGTGTCACTGTGTTCCCTATTTGATGTCATGTAGATGGCCCATTTATGACAGTCATGACTGCTACACAGTGGGATTCACATGGCCACCAGGTATGTATGTGCGCGTGCATACATTGCATTTATTTACCATATTTTTTCTCAAACTTGAACTCCCAATAATTCATGACATCAGCTTTAAAGCAACAAATCTAACCTATTAAAGATAATTGAACAATGACCTAAACCTGATATATTACAATTTATTATGAAGAATATAAACCTGTAACCAAAACATTAGATGAGTGCCTTCTAAAAAGCTCAGCCTTACATGACTTCCTAAAATTCAGCAACACGAGGCCCATGCTGACAAACTATTTTGTCAGTGAAGACAAAATAGATGGATTTTCTGACTTTTCAAATCCTTCTAGAAGATAACAGCATCAAGTAATAACATTTATTTTATGGAAATATTAAGGAATATTTAAATTGGAAAGGGGTATGTCACAGAACTTATTATCAACTAATCAACAGACAATGACTTCCTACAAAAATCTTGGTAGTTGCTCAACAATTTTCAGTGTGTGATAATTGGAACAAAGAGCTCATGAAACCAACCTGCAGTGTTAAGGGAATTACATTCTGTCTTATGGATGGTTTCTCAGCATGGTGCATATAGCCCTCTAGTTATCTGTGCAACAGCATTGCTAAGTTTCATGACATTTGTCCTAGCCATCTACTCTGCTGGAATGTGCAGAATCTTATTCATTGTAACACTACAGTGAAGTCCCTGATAAATTATCCTGCGGTTTTTGGCCACATAAGGAGAAAATCTACCCACTGAAACTAATCTATGAAATCTCGTGGGTAATTCTATGGTCACTGTAAACTTGGACAGAGATCTCAGTTGTGAGGTATACTTAATGTGGGTCTATTGTGCCATTTTAGGGCCTACTGGCTAGAAACAGTTGAAATATTTACTTCATACACTCTCTTCTTGCATAAAACTATAGCCAGTCTTCCTTGCATTTCCAAGGAGGTCAGCAAATACACTAAATGAAAAACTGTAAGGTTTGCAGATGAATTCATGAAGGATATATATAATGGAAAATTATGCAAGTTGAATGTAACAGAAAACCAACACCAAACACCTTGAGCTAAATGACTGTTGTATTGAACAGTGTTGATTCACTTACGTATCCCAACTTAGGCTAAAATGGATTATGCCATGTTTTAATAAATGGTCCACATTTTCACAAGCAACTTTACAGCAAAAGGTTCCATTCCTTTTAGAGGACTCAATGCATTTCTTTTGTTGCTGTTTTAGGGAGAGAAGCTTCATGACAGGAGGAGTGAAGAAGGAGAGCGTTTTTTAGATATAGGTCTTATTTAGTTTATGGTTTTGGAAGCCGGTAGGGCAAGTAGAGACATAAATATTATATAGGAGATAAAGTCAAATGTAGCCTGGAAACAGCCAATAAAATGGGTTGTCGAAGGCTTTCACGGCCAGATTCAACTGGTTCTGGTGGGTTTTCCAGGCTGTGTGGCTGTGGTCTGGTGGATCGCGTTGTTCCCTAAAGGGTTTAGCCTGCATCTGTGGCATTCCAGCATCATCAGAGGAGTGTATCACAGAGGGAAGTCTAATTTACACCTGCAAGCCAATCCCCAGATGCAGTAGCCAGCGATTAGGAACAAGATCCACCAGACCACGGCCACTGACTCCGGAAAACCCACCAGAATCAAATGGAAATGGGCTCTAGAAATCCTGTTGGTGGGTTACAGTTTGATAGGGTTCAGTTAACATATTTATCAACAAATCAGAGTGGAGGCTCCAAAATCCACACACAAAGTGGCCAAACTGGCATTTTGCCATCTTGCCAGGCCAGAGTTACTGAGATCCCACCACAGCAATGTCATTCCCTGATTTAGCGACTGTGATCCCATGCAATGGTCACCTCAGGATTAGACCACTACTAACATGCCACTCTATACTGTGTGCTGCCTTGGAGGAATGGCGCTGGGAAGTTCATCTGGTTCAAAATGCAACTGCATGAGGTAAAGGAGCTGCATGGAGTCTCCATGGGTAGCTTGTGGAGGGAAAGATATTTGTCCAGTATTTCCACCAGTTGCATTGGCTACTAGAGTGGAATGTTAGGAGTCAGGTCTAAGATTCACAAGCTTTAACCTTTAAACCATGAGTGGTCCTGGGTGCAGCTTCAAGAATTTGCACCTCTCAATCTACACTCCCAAAAGGGCACTGCACTCCATAGATAACAGTTTGTTAGAGGTTCCTAGCCCAAAAGATAGCCAGCTGTCTTTGACAAGGACCAGAGTATTTTTGGCTCTGGACACAGACTGATGGAATGCTTTACTGAATGAGATATTGGCCCTGCAGGATTTGTCTCAGTTACATAGGTTAGACAGAGTTATTTTGCCAGGCCTACAGTTAAGGTCAGGAACAGCATTTTAAACGTAGCTGGCCTCCTAGTCCCTTTCCCTTTCCCTTCTCTTTTTCTGTTTCCCCCTTTCCTACCTTCCTTGCCCCATCCCACTTCCCCATATCTTTTCATTTCCTTTAGTTAGGGCTGTTTTTATGGGTTTTGAGTATTTGCTAAGAACTCATTGTGATTTTTAATTACAAACCTTTGCTATATGCTGGAAGGATGCTCTATAATCAAATAATAAATAAATGAATAAAAAAGCAATCTGAAAATAGTTATCTAAGGCCCCAAATTGTTTCCCCTCATTGGATTGATTAGGAATTATAGGGTCCTATGGCAATGACTATGCACAGCTATAAATATAAGCAAACTGTTTCAGAATTTTACCTTCATGTTAATTATCTGGAAATCACATGGTATGGTAGTTGCTAAAAATAATGCATGGAAATCACATTATTCTTTCTGATATGGTGCAATACAGATTAGATCTGTATTATTTTCCTAGTGGGAATAATTGGGATTCTTGAAGAAAGGCTGTTACTCATAAACACATTGAGATTTTTTTTCTAGGGTTGCAACCTTTTTTCACTGAGAAAATATGTATGTGCTTTTTAAGATCTGCAGAAAGTCAATGGGAGAAGGTTTTACCAACAAAATAATGAAATAATAAGAATATCTGCATCTGCCGATTTTCTGCCCATCATGGAGTTCAAATCACAAGCCTTTATTGGCATAAAATAAACATACAAAATCAGCATACAAAATTTGCCCATTATTGCTCACAATTATAGACACTGGTACTAAAATACTAAATACTAAAATATATACATGGTCCTTCTGTAACTATAGGACATTCCTTCAGCTAAGTTAACTCACTTAAACGTCATCGGATACTGACAGAAGCTAGAAAAATTACTGCTGGCTATATGTGGTCATAATACATAGACATTGGTTGGTATTCATCTAGACTTACGTCTATTATTGTTAGCAGAAATTTTGCTACATTCTCACACACTGTGGGATCCATGTTGTTCAAAAGCATAGGTATCTTAAGAGCATCAGTTAGATTGTTATACAGAAATGGGATAAGTGCAGATTGTGACATTCTGATTTTTGCAAACCTTACACAATGAAAGAGGGTATGATCGAGTGTCTCCACCTGACCCATATTGCATGTACATAGCCTCCTCTGTTTATCAATTTGTTGATATCTGCCATAGAGCAGCATAGAAGGCATTAGATTGAATCTGGCCAGTGTTAAAGCTCTTCTTAATTTAGGGTTGGTGATCCACTGTAAATAATTGGCCATATGTCCTTGTTCAATTGGAATAAGCAGGGTCAGGGGGGAACACGTTTTCCTCGCAGCTGTTATCATATCCCGATACTCTTGTTCTAATAGCTTAGTTTTCAAGCAGCTATATGCTTCTGATAGGGAAAGAGGGACTAACGACTCTAATGAAAAGCCAAGAGTGTTGATTTTTCCCTCAACTAGTTTCAGCCACCTAGAATTTGCATAGTCGGAAAGCATGAGGTGTAACAAACTGGAGTGATCCTGCAAATAGTGGATACGTAGCCAGTATCTGACAGTTCTCAGCCAGGCCATCGTGGCATATGATATTTGCCCGAGTTCTAAACATAGGGCTGCATATGAAGCACAATTTGGTAAGCCCATAATTTTGTGGAAGAAACGGGACTGGGCTGTGTTTATATTTTTGTTTATAGCTCCGATCCAAATAGGTGCTCCATAGAGGAGCTGAGAGCCGCATTTAGCATTGAACACCTTCAATGCGGATGGTATATACTGGTGGCCCACAGTGAAAAAGAAACGCTGAATTGCTAGGGCACTGTTGTTAGCTGCAGCGAGTGCTAATTTCCTATGTACTGCCCAATTAAGGTTGCTAGTAAGAGTTATGCCCAAATATTTGAACTGGTTAACTTGTTCTATGGGTCTGTTATTGATGGTCCATGTATGACTAGGGGGTCTTCTAGCGAAGACCATTATTTTGGTTTTTTCATAGTTAATTACCAGTTCGTTCCTCTTACAATATTCAGCACAGCAATTTAAGAGACGAGTGAGACCAACTTTAGTGTGGGAAAGAAGAATGGTGTCGTCAGCATACAGTAACGTGGGCAATGTTTAGTGCTTAATTGGGGAACATGCCCATTGGCCTTCTGGAGGGTTGGCACTAGATCACTAAGGAATATATTAAACAAAGTGGGGGCCAATGTACAGCCTTGTTTGACCCCTCTGGTTGTGATGATATTTTCTGTGAGCGGTCCTTTTGTTGCAGGTAGGCCTTCCTTATTCCCCCCAGCTAGTGCAAGTGTGTAGCTGTCACCTCATACCACCATGGAGTTTATAGGTCATAGGAGGAACAAGTAGGCCTGAAAATAAAATGGCACTTTTTGTTTGTTCTATGAAGGGCAGCCAAGGCAAAACACTAAATTTTGGCAAATGGGTACAATTTGAACTAGGTGCCTGGAGAAATTAGGAAGATCAGATAATAAAAGATGTCAACCTGGAACAGCCAACGCCTTCTGATAAATGCATGAGAAGTACATGCAGTTTCAGCCATTTTAAGCTGCTGTAATTAAAAGATTATCAGTGTTTATTGTTTACAGGCTTTCAAGGAAGCAATGCACCTTTTAAAATGTGCAACTATGAATTTGCTATAGTGTTCCCATGTAGCTGAATGCTTAGATTTTTTAATGTTCATCATTAAATGTTTATTGTTTATGTTTACTGTTGATTGTGCCACGTGATCAGCCAGCCCTATTGGTTCCGTGGGGAATCAGCGTCAATTGCTACAGCATTAGATGGCTGTATAAAAATAATTTATGCTATTCCTAAGGGCAATGGAAATAAAGTTCACAAATAAAGTCATTATGTTTACATAAGGAAGGGAAAATTATGTACTTTCTGGTTTACAGTAGTGAGTGGAACAATAACCATTCTGAGAGACAGCTTATTGGAATTTAGTTCTAATTGTAGACTTGGCTAAATTATAATATTATGAAGTCATAAACCATGTACTTACTATAGTCATTTCCCTCCTAATATATATTGATATAAGATGAAAAAAATACATTGTTAACTATTCTTACCAACTCTTAAATTATGCATAATGCAGAAAAGACTTGATTGAACAGGCTTGAAAACAGTGCGGTTTACAGTGAAACCTAAATTGGTCTTCTCCAAACCCTGAAGTCTATTCAATGGGACTTACTCCCAGGAAAAGGATCTTAGGATAGCATTGAAAGTTCACAAAGAGATGCTATGAATGAAAATTTCCTTCCCCATATCCTGACCTCCAACTTTGAAGCTTTAGGACACTGATGGAGCTTTCACAGGGCGGCCTGGGGACAAATGCCCCGGGCAGCCACCATTCAGTCACATGGGGGCTGGAAAATTGCCTCCTACAGCTGCCACCTCTACCCAGGGTGGCAGCTCTAAAAGCCTACCACTTCCTCTCTCAGCCTCTGCAAGTCCTCTCAGGCTCACCCATCCCCCTGCGAGGAGGCCCAGGCCGGCTGTAGCAGCTGCCTCCCCTCGCCCCTACAAAGAAGCCTGGGCTGCTTCCTCCATTGCCCCCCAAAGAAGTCCTCGACTCCACAGAGCAGCCTCACACGGGCCCCCTATGCCTCCCCTTCTGCACTCCCACACCCCCACCCTAACTTCCCCATCCAAGCCTCATTTTCTAACCTTCTCACACCCCAATACTAATTTCCAACCCTCACACTACTAACTCCCCAGCCACTTTCCACCCTCCCCTTTCCAATCCTAATCTTTCCACTCTCCCCACCCCATGTCATTCTTTCCAATCCTCCCCACCCCAAGCCTTACCTTCTAATACTCCCCTGCCCCAAGCCTCACCTTGTCAACCCTCCCACCCACCCTCACCTTTCCACTTCCCCCACCCTAATACTAACCTGCCAACCCTCCCCACCTTCACACTTACCTACCAATCCCCCTTCTCTAGCCACACCTTCCGATCCTCCCACCACCCAAAGCCTTTCCTTTCAACCCTCCCTCCCTCCCCCACCCCTGCTAATGCTCCATCATCTCTACACCACCCTGCCCCACCCCAACACTAACCTGCTAACCCTACACAACCTCATGCTCTCCAAGCCTGCCCATTCAACCCTCCCACCACCCCAAATCACTCTGTTCCATCCACTCCAACCCTCACTTTGCAACCATTCCCCACTCCTCTCCACCCACCCCCATCCTCACCTTCCTTCCTACCTCAAGCCACATTCTTCAACCTGTTCCACCCCCGAGTCACAGATGCACACCCAGGTAAGTGTCACACCTTGAGCAAGGGTGTAGTGGGGGCTGCTACAGCCCCACTTAATCCCATTTCTGGGGAGATCCTTCCTCTTCTACCCTTTTTTAAGGCCCATTGCATCTCTCCAGCAATGGGCTTTGCTACTAGTAGATTGTTTGGTCATGGGAGTGTGTGTAAAACTCAGATTTTGCCTCAGGCTCCATTTTTCCTAGCTACACCTCTGCTTTAGGACCGTATAATACATTTCCTTTGACACATATATATCACTAATTTGGTCTTGTGACAACTGGTATCAATTAACCCATTGTATCATTTGGACCCACTCAATTTGGATCTACACCCATGGTCTGTTCTTGTAATAGACTTTGTGGTCTTCCACAACTTGCATTTACTAACCATCTTTAGAGGCAAATCTCAAAACAGCACTGATGTTAGGGCATAACTAAACAATGGGTTGGATCCATGGATCTCTTCTAACCATGCGACCTTGCCTCTTGCATCAAGAAAGGTGCTTCACATCAAAGGAAGGCACCACCATCAGTAGACTGTGGAACCAATCCTGGAGATCCAACCCATTATACGCAAATATGAAGAACATTAGTATGAAGGGGGGGGGAGATTTCATACAAACGGCATGCTCCATAAATGTTATTTCAAGCTTCCTAAAACATACAAACACATTTCTCTGCTCCAAAATCTGAAGCAACTTTTCTTTTGAGAAGCCACACAGGAGGTTTGTTGCATTTTGTTACATTCACAGCTAAACATTGTATGTTTAATAAGGCTTTTAATCCCTTGCCACAAAGCAACAAAGAATTCCATGACATCTAAAATGCTTTCAAATATATTGTGGCATGAGTTTACATAGTCAAGGGTCTATTCAAGTCTATATCAAGTGCCTGACAAAAGGCTTTTTGCATTGAAAGTTAATGTCACAATAAAATTGTCAGTATTTAAGTTATCCCAGGGCTTTTTTGGATGGAGCTATCCTGGTAGAAGGCCCTGTCATGAGACACTGGGCTATTCATGAAAGTCTACCAATGATTTTAGGTTGGCAAGAGGCTAACGGTTTGCAAATATTCCTTATAACTCTGTCCATACACCGAACACAAGTATAAACTGAAAACTAATCATATTACTTGCCTGGCTCCAAAAAGTGCCCAAAGCCCCAAACTAGGGTTTCTTTTTTGCTCTTTCAGTACTCACCTCAAGTACTCTTTCAGTACTCACCTTTTTTGCTCTTTCAGTACTCACCTCAAACAGGCTTTTCCCATCACTGCTCATTGTAGTGGAGGGAGAAAAATGAGTGTAATGGGGGAAAACTTCAAGCATTCCAGTAGACTAAAGTCACTTCCTGTGTGACCATTATTACAGCAGTGCATCCCTGGTGATGCTCTAGCATTCTGCCACTCTATGGTTTTATTTATTTTATTTATACTGTCTTTTACCAGCTAAGTCGGGCTAAGGGGTTGTTCCAACAATAATACATTACAGTTCAAGCACATGCTGTAAGTTAAAAGATGGAATTCTAAATTACATAAACTGCCTCAAAGATGCAGGGGAGCTGGGGGGACTGTTAGCTGTGGCCTCAGTGGCTGCAGGTGCTTCTGAAAGCACTCTGACCTTCTGCTCATGGCTTGTCTGCAAGCTAGCTCTGTCTCCATCCTGTGAGGCTTCTGGCTACTCTTTGGACTCAACCAACAGAAGTTCTGGTGAATCAGGGTTACTCTGCCAGTACTCTTGACCAAGGAATCCTGGCCAGCTGACTCTGGGCCCATGATAAAAAGGGAAAGAAGGGAGGTGAGTGACATCAGCTGATCTACTGAACTGTTGCTGCCTTAATTATATGCCTGGCAGAACACTTCTGTCTTGCAGGTACTGAGGTACTGAGCTAAGTCCAGCAATGCACAGGTCTCATTAGACAGAGAGTTTCACCAGTTTGGGACAAGAGCCAAAAAGTCCCTGGCCCTGGTTGGGGACTGCCTGATAGTTCTGGGTTCAGAGACCAGTAGCAGATTGATTCCCCAGGAATACAGAGCTCTCTGGGGACTATATTGGAAGAGGTGATCTCATAGATGCAAAGGCTCCAGACCATCTAGGGCTAGATAAATGTTAACATCTTTGAAATATTTAACTTTATTTGACACTTAATCTGGAGCCGGTGCAGCTAATGGAGCACAGGTTAGATGTGTGCTCTCCATGGGATCCCAAAAAAACACCCATGCCATCTCTGGAACAGTTGCAGTTTCCTGGCCACAGTGATTTATGCAATGATCACCTCTAGATTAGACTACTCTGTAACATTGTTCCACAACACATTGTTCTTCCAGAGTTAAGCATGGGTTACTCAGTTCTGTTCATCAGACCATTCCAGGTGACTATTTTATTTATCTATTTATTAGTCTTATAGACCGTCCTCCCCCGGCGGGCTCAGGGTGGTGAACAACTATATAATAAACCAACATCCATATAATAAAACTAACAACCACCAGATAAAAAACAGCATAAAATAAAACAGGAACCATATAAAAGCAGATGGAATCATCCCACGCCCTCCCCACTCTTGCACCCACGGGAGGCCAGATGTAACAACAGCGAGGATCCTAACCAGGCTGGCCAAATGCCTGGCGGAACAGGTTCGTCTTACAGGTCCTGAGGAAACTCTGGCTGATTCCGCATGGGCCAAAAACAGCAGTGTGAAAACGGTGTGAAAATGGTGTAAAAGGGTTTAAGACAGTATAAAAGGGTTTATACTGTTTTCACACCATTTTCACACTGCTTTTTTTGGCCCACACGGAATCAGCCTCTGCAAGTCCCGCAGGGCCCTGATGTCCTTCGGAGCCTGTTCAAAGCATTTCAAAGAATAATACTTACTTCCCCAATATTCTTATCTATTTCATACCTATCCCATCATAACTGCTTATATCCAAGGACTGTGTGTGTTTTCTGCTGCACTGATTTTATTGCATGCTTGTGCACCCCCACTATCCCTTAATAAACCTTGTTAAACTTTGTTCTCCTACAAGTTTCTTGCAAAAAGCTGACTCTGGTATACATAGGCAATCAAGATCTTGAGTCGCCCGACCTCTAGCTAAGCCAAGAGTCTGCTCTCCTGCTAATTCTCTGCACTGAAAGGGAGAGACTTCCCACCACTTCGAATAACAGATGGTTATTTACATCTTGTACAGCTTTCACAAGACAAAACAAAAAGTATTCGGATAACTGAAAAATGAAATGCAGAAGGGGTGAAGTGGCATCATGGCTGTAAATGGCACCAAACATACATTCCCTTGAAGGTGTGAAATGCTCCTAAATGGGCAAACAATGCTGTTCTCTCCATCCCCAACACACACATGATCAGACTCAATGGATAGGTGTGTATGAAAAGGGCTCCAGCGGCTTGATCAAGAAAAGAAAAGGGAACTTTGTATAGATTTCTGCATGTCTGTTGAAACACAACTGCCAAAAGGAAAACTGAATGCTTTAAACCAATATAAAAATCATGCTTTTGAGTAGAATTGCGACAAAGAAAACAAAAACCTCTTAATATCCGTCATATTTGTTTAATTGATTTAAATATTAGTTGAGTAGGAAGAACAAGCAGAAATTAGGGCGCTTTTTAAACAATGTCACAGTAGTTTAACTGCATCATAAGAAGAAAATTATATTTAATCTAATCTGTTAAACACCAATTATAAAGTTACAGAATTCAAGTGTCTGAAGTTTTGGCAACATTAAAATGTCATATATGAGCTAATATGTTAATCAAGTATGGGCTTCAACTAAACTGTTAGAAACCCATAGATGATACTGAAATAATGTCATAGATCAAATAGATTTCTCCATTGTCCTAATCGTGTCTCACCCTCATTATTCAACTTCATTGTTACTTACATATGCTAAAATGGGTGGATTCTATTCAACACATGCAAATCACACTTGCTAATTGCACCCTTTGCACTTGTTGACCAATAAAAATGATTCTCCCACCCTGGACATTCTCCCACTTGCTTTACTACCATCAGATCCTCTGAAGATGCCAGCCACACGTACAGGCAAAATGTCAGGAGAAAATGCTACTGGAACATGGCCATACAGCCCGGAAACCCCACAACACCCCAATAACTACAAATGTTTTGTCGAAGGCTTTCACGGATGGAATCACTGGAGTGCTGTATGGTTTCCGGGCTTCAGATCCTCTGAAGATGCCAGCCACAGATGCAGGCGAAACATCAAGAAAGAATGCTGCTAGAACACGGCCACACAGCTGGGAAACCACACAGGACTCCAACTACAAATGCTTTTCAAACACATTGCTTGTTTTCACTATAATCTCGAATATGTATATGATCCTGCCATTTTGCTCCCTATTCTTTTCTCCCCCCCCTTTTTTTTACTTCTTCAAATCACTGCTTTGCCACCTACAAAGACACCAGTCTGGAGAGTCAAGAAGAATCTTCGTTATAGTTAGGCTTGATCAATATCCTAGAAATTCGGTAAAATTTGGATTCAGATTTATTCAGGCAAAAATTATCTGTATGCTCGAATAAGACAAATAACATATTCAGATATACCTGAAAAATTCAGGTCCGTCTGATTCTTTGGGGAAAGGGGTTTGGTATTTTTCACATTTTGGCCTGCAGGGGGCACATTTTAAAGCTAGTGGCACCAAGGTTTCAGCGTATCATCCAGAGACTGTCCTGATGATACCTGAGTTTGGTGAAGTTTGGTTCGGGGGGAAGTTATGGACCCACAAAGGGGTGCCCCAATCCCCCATTGTTTCCAACAAGAGCTAACAGGAGATGGGGGCTACTCCTTTGAGGGTCCATAACTTTGCCCCTCTTGGCCCCCTTGAACCAAACTTCACTAAACTCAAGTGGTATCATCAGGACAGTCTCCAGATGATACCCTGAAATTTTGCTGCCACTTGCTTTAAAAATGCACTCCTGACAGGCACCCCAAGAAATTTGCCCAGATTCTCTGCTTTGCAGTGTCTTCGCTCTGTGGTAGCCAATGGGGAATTTCTGAGTGTGTAAGCAGGCTGCACATTTTTGAAGATAGAGGTACCAAACTTTCAAGGTGGCCCCAGGAGGGTCCCCTGGTAATAGCACTCAGGCTGGGTGAACTTTGCTTCTGGGGGTTCAATTTTATGGGGCCCCAAAAAGGCTTATTTTTTCCCCTGCTCCTGCATATGAAGCCTGCTGGCTGAGTTCTCGCAACCTCCCCCTTGTCCCCTGAAGCAAAGTTCACCAATCCTGGATGCTGTTACCAGGAGGCCTCCTGGAGCCACCTTGAAAGTATGGCACCTCTATCTTCAAAAATGAGCAGCAAGTGCTTACACACTCAGAAATTCCCCATTGGCTACAATGGAGCCACTGCAGAGCACAGAATCTGCCAGGCTCTTCAGCAAGTTCTATAGTGGGAAAATTAATTAACTTTTCCCACCACAGACTTCAATGGAGCTTGCTGTTATGCCCAGCTGTCTCTGTGTTGGACATTTGGGGATGGCCTCTGTGGGGTTGTTCTGGGTAGGGGTGCTTAATTTCCCAATGTTGAGGGTCATTATACTCATTATCAGTGTGGCAACCAGAATGCTGGACTTGGTGACATTTGGTCTTATCCTGTTCACTAACACTGAACAATGCAAATTGTGTTTTGACTAAACTGCTATTACTTTTTATCAGAAGTTATAATACGCAGAATGTTAATTCTGGAGGTTGTTTCCCCCAAGAAAATTATTCCACAGCCCATTACTTGAGAACTCTAACTGTACATGCTTCCTGTCAGTAAGGTTTTCCAAGACATTTGTCCTTGCCTGAAAACCTGTAATGTGTCATCTGTTTAAAATTCAATGAAACAAGAGAAACAGAAAAAAAAACAGTAAATAAAAAAATGCCCAGAGAGAAAGGTCAGCAGAGAATAGCAGTTTTGGCAAAGCACATGGTTCCATATCCTTGATAGTTATTTATCTGAGCAGCTATGATATGTTTGGAAAGGAAGTGTAACTAAGGAGAAATAATTTATCAGTATCTGCAGGCAGTAGAAGAAAAAGGATAGTTCCAAATGTTCAAACATGCTGTTCCATTTTGATCTCAACGTTCTGGTGTATCCTTGAAATAAGGAATTCATTTAATGTACATATGTTTTATATGGTGTATCCTTTAAAGAAGGAATTCATTTAATGTACATATGTTTTAATAAAATACATTGGAACTAAAATAGAATGCCACCCTTTGTTCTCCCAAATGATGTGGTTGATGTTGGGAAGTGATCTGGCTTAAAGAAGAATCTTATACTCATCTCACAATAGTGATCATGACAAATCATAAAACTCATATACATCTGTTGAGTATTTGCTTTGAAAAATAATCTCATAATTCAATGTAACTTTAAATAAAGGTAGACTTTTTAAAAAAGATTGGTGGCTAACAGTGAAATAACAGTGGCTAACAGTGAAATAACAGTGAGTGATTTCAAGATATTAAGCTTTCCATGAAAACCTTAAATATCATAAGCAATCATTCACTGTTGGTTGAACATGTTCTAGTGTTCTGCATTTCAAGGCTAAGTTTGATGTGTCAGTGTCTGTTGACAAAAAGAATTATCCCTGGACCAGTTTGGCTTCTTTGAATACTCCATGAGTCACAGGTACATCACCTAGCTAATGTAGAGGAATATATGGAATGCTATGTGGTTCTCTTACCATGGCCTTAGATCAAGATCTCCTGTATTCACCTATAGGGGTTGCCTTCCCTTGATACTCTTTGGACACTTCTAGCCTTTATGGCAGGTACAATGCAATCTATGTCAGAGTCCCCATTAAATCCTTAGACTTCTATCTCTTCTTCCCTAGTATAGTTCTTCAACCTTTCTGGATTTGCCCCTGCTGTGACAGTGACCCTTATCATCACCATTCTGTCCTTCGCAGCCACAGCCTTTAACTCCTCAGCTTTGTGGCTTTCTGTTGCAGCCTCCCGTCTTTCTCCCATTACTGTTCTCAGGGTTGGCTTCTATTATTATTATTATTATTATTATTATTATTATTATTATTATTATTATTATTATTATTATTATTATTATTATTATTATT